>NC_056605.1:31806816-31826816 GCF_018340385.1 Cyprinus carpio | reverse complement strand
TAATATTTGACTGTACTATCAAAAACACATCTGAATCAGAAAAGTTCATCATTTTGACAGATGACAGATATTGTATTTCCTGCTTTAGAAACATTCCAGTAAACACTGATAACAGAGATCAGAAATGCATGAGACAATAACATTTTAAATCATCTGATGAAAACAAACCTGGAAAGAGACGTGAAGATTTGAGGAGAAGAAACAGAGATTCTTAGAGCATTCAGTCAATTATTCATGGGATGAAAAATACAAAAGAGCAAAATGCAAATGAAAAATGAAAATAATCAGGAGGAAACTAATGAAAAGAGTTCTTCTATAGAGAATGTGAAGCTGCATCATGCTGAGTTGCAGTCGCCACCATTCAGGGAGGATCGTCCTCTGCTACAAATGCTGAAATTAATACGGAGACCTGCTTATCTTTTGTTTTGTTTTTGCTTTTAAGTTAAATATTCACATTCTTCATTGAATCGTTTGCAGGGAAAATAAGCTATTTTATCACTTCTCATGATAATTAGATGTTTTCACTCAGAGTTTTGTACAATTTTGTTTACAATGTTGATTTGATTTCAGTGAAAACAGTGTCGCCTGCTGGACGCTCGCTGCTTCTTCAGCGTCATATGACCGAATATCCAAATAAAAGTCTGTGTTCAACAAGCTGACAGAAGTCCATCCATTTCTTTGTTGGAAACGTTTCAGTGAGTATAAGTATAATTGTCATTGTAAATATTAATTTTTCTATGGCCACAGAGGAGAGTCTGAGATTGTGGCTCACATTCAGCGGACAGACATGAACACACTGTATTTTTATATTTATTTCAACAAATGACAACCAAAATCAAATCCCTGGGAGATTGTGAACAGTTTTGTGGCATTTTAAAAGGCTGCCAGTGATGCTAAAAGACATGCAGATGAGCCCAGAATATTAGCACAACAACTTTAATTACACATTAAGCATTTTCCTCCCTTTAGAAAACCACAATAAAGAAATCACTTAACGTGGCTTATGCATTAAGACAGTTTTATTTAAAGATCATATTCTGGGCTCATCTGTTTTCCTGCACATAGTATGTTATGCTTTATTAGTAAAGTGTATGTTTTACAGTTTGGTCTTTATCACTGTCCTGGTACATTGAGCCACATCAAGTGTTATTAGTGTTTTAGAAAGTCCTTGTTCAAGTTCTGCACAAGCCGAGTGAGAGTCATACTCACAAAGTTAATGTTAATTATTAAACCAAACCAAATCAAAACTTTCTAAAACATGCAGCAATGTGATTTTTTTATTGAGTGATAGGCGGTGGGTTTAATCAGTGACATTATCAGTAGATTTACTATCCGGCGTCTTCTCGTCATCTCCATAACCTGCTTCCCTTGGTGTTTTTACACATAGAAAAGGCGGTAAACAACTCACTACAATGTCCAGTTTTCTCTCAGAATGATGATCTGAGTGACTATTGCAATTCTCGATGACATACAACGGTGACATTTTTCACAATCACGACAGAAAATCGAAATACTGATCTAAACTCAACAGCCTAAAGGCAGCGTGATCCTCCCAGTACAGAGGACAAACAAAGCAGTTTCCCAGAACTCAACGCAGTGTGACGTCAGCTTCACATTCTCTAGATATTCCTGTAATAATGTGTGATATTAAAATATCAAGCATTACGTTATTCTCCTGACGACTAAACATGAAAGAAAAAGTACAACTCATTCAGTCAAACTGATGAATAAAGGTGACTGATGATTTGAAATTGTGGAAGAGCTTCTCATAATCTAAACACAGTAGACTCGTTGGAAATAGCTGGATAAAGCCTTACTTTTAAATTGACACCTGCTGTTGAGTTTCTTCTATCTCGACTCTGATAAATTAATACATTTGATATAATACCAGACATGGGGACTTGTGACTTGGTGACTTGGACTCGAGTCGCTATTTTTATGACTTGTGACTTGACTTGACAAAAAATAAAATACTTGAGACTTGACTCGGACTTGGAAGTTAAAGACTCGGGACTTGACTTGACTTGAGACACGATGACTTGAATGACTTGAGTGTTAATCACATCATGTTTTCAGTTTGAATATTAAATACATAAATTATTTTAAAAAATAAAGTTGATTACTCAGCTGGAGCGCAGGCTGAGAATAGCATTGTCATGACTGGACGACACTATCATCAGTCATGCCCTCTCGTACCTTACGCACACCACGCCCACTTAGATCAGTTATCACGTCACATCAACATGTCAGCCGGAGGGGTGCCGAGGGTCATCGCTTTTGGCTTCAAGAATTTTTTGCAAGATGGCAAAAGAAGAACAGCGCTTTGCAAGACATGCAACATACAAATCTCGGACAGCCAGACGACAACCTCCAATTTCGTCCGTCATCTGAAGAGTCATTCTGCCCAGTAAGTGTTTGTCAATTTGTTAATGTTGTCTGGTTAGTTGGTAGTTAGCTAATGTAATAATAGCTAAAGTAGCCATTAAAGGTTGTATCAGCGATTTCAGGCCCAAAAAAGGCCCAAACATAAATGATCACATTCATCTAATCTTTCCTAACGATCCGCTAGCAGGCCGTCAAAAAAACGCGTTTCTTGCAGGGGCGGCGCTAGGGCTGGGCTAAGGGGGCTTAAGCCCCGAATGTTTATAGTAAAGCCCCGAATATTTTTTGTTACCTTGTCTTTCTCATAGAGCAAAACAATTAATCAGAAAAACAAATGTGAATAAGACTACAGCTGCCGCGATTACCTAATCATGGAAAGTGCATATTACAGTTTTTTATATATATATATATATATATATATATATATATATATATATATATATATATATATATATATATATATATATATATATTTTCCCTTTGCATTAAAGTTACTCACGACGTGCTTTTGCAGCGTTGAGCATTGTAGCCAATCACAGACATGTCTGTTGAACGCATTGGCCAATCAGAGACGTGCAAATGAGTCGCTGTGCTGAAGATGTGTTTTGCGCGAGCTCACCGAGTTCTACACTTTCACAAACCTGTCATTATTATTGGCAATAAACTTAAGATGCAAATAAGAGATTCACTCAAAATATTTGATATTCTTGATGCTGCTCTGATGAACTCCATTAGGACTATGCACCGCTCTGTTTGTTAGGAAGACTAAAAGTTCAGCGGTCTAGCTCATCATTGTCAAAATGATTAAAGAAGTGAACGAATGCCTGGCAAAATGTAAGTAGATAAACATTTAACATTTTTATTATTTATTACATTTTGCCTTTTTGAATTGAAAATATGCTATAATGTCCTTTATTAATTTAGAGACAATACATGCATAATTAAAAATAAAATATTAGTTGCAAATAGTTAAAATTATTTCACTAATACAGTAAGCCTTTCTTTCTTTGTCTTTATATCCTTAAATCGCTTAATTAATTAATTCCTTTAAATAAAAATAAACAATCTCAAATCTTATATTTTGCAAGTGCAATACCTTGTAAAAGAGGTAATGACTTATGGATATACTCTGAGTGTGTGTGTGTGTGTGTGTGTGTGTGTGTGTGTGTGTGTGTGTGTGTGTGTGAGAGAGAGAGAGAGAGAGAGAGAGAGAGAGTGAGTGAGTGAGTGTGTGTGTGAGAGAGATGTTTTGATTTTCAAAACCTTTATTACAAATTACATCACAAAAACCACTATTACAAACTGCCAAACAACACCATTAATTATAAAAACAAACAAAACAAAACAAAAAAACTTAAAAAACAGAAAACAACAACTCTTCTTCCACAATTTCACAAAGGATCATATTTATACACCATATTTCCTCAAAAGATAAAAGATCATGCATTAATCTATAATAATGGTAATCAATCAAAATCCTAGATTTGATTAATTTTACAAAAACTGTTGCCAAACTGTTACAAACATTTTGCTAAATTTTTTCTTTTCTTGTGGCATAAATCGCCATTTTTGCCTGCCCCAACAAGAAATTTAACAATTGACACAGATGACGATTTTTTTTAACATATTTAAACCCACAAATGAACACTTTCATTGAGAAAACCACATCAAAAGAAGCAAAAAAAATTCCTCAAGATATCAAATAAGGGTTTTAACCTCATACAGTGCATAAAAGCATGAAAAATAGTCTCTTTCTCCAAACAAAAAGGGCAACCCTCAAGGCCAATTTATACTTCTGCGTCGAGTGTATGCCGTAGTGTACGTCGTAGGCTACGCACGTAGGCGACGCCGTCGTGAGCATTTATACTTCTGCGTATGTCTGTTTTGCTCTGCAGTTACACCGCCGAAACGCTAGTTGACGCGAGCGGGTTCCACTGTGTTTACATACACGAATTCACTGCCATCTGGCAGTCTTTGTAATCTCCCGAAGAGGAGTCATACAGATGGCTGTATTTCCTCAATTAATCGCTCGGTCACTTGGTCCATTTCCATGTTGGCTCTTCACTGAATTTCGGAATTTAAAAATGGCGGGCGGTCCAGAGTGCAGAAGATCATTCCGGAAATGCGTAGGAGGTAACGTGATACTACCAAGCCGACCAATCACAGATCTTGCAGTCCGCGTCGTTGCGACGCGTAGTTACATTTTTTAAGAGGTGCGCGTCAGGGTACGGCGAAGGGTACGACGTATGGTACACGTCAATGCGTATGCTACGCCGTACCTACTACGCGCACCCGACGCAGAAGTATAAATTGGCCTTTAGTCACTTCAGAATTTATCAAGGAGATAAAAGCATTTACTGCAATAGCACCATGTAACACTCTCCACTGTAAATCCCCAGTTTTTTTGACTAATGGTGACTTATACAAGGCTCTCCATTCTGGTTTTTCATTGACAGCAAGATCGAGTACATTTCGCCATGGTGTATCACACTTGTTGTCTAAGAATTTCTTATTAAAAGCTTTTACACAAACCTTGTACAATTCTTTTCCAACTGAAACATTTGAACCCACAATCATTACTTCTTTACAAACCAAAAAACATACTGTTGTACTCTCCCAAAATGGGAGATATACCTAACTTCGGAAAAGGTTCCTTACGATCAGGATTTATTAACCCCTTTGAGTATTGATCCAACAGCTCTGTCTCTTCCTCAGCAAGAGCCAATCTCCATTTTCCAAGTGCTTTTGCTACTATACGGCAGGATTTGAGTCCCAAATGCTCAGCAATCGCAGTCACATTATTAAAAGCAGATCCCGCTATTTGATACAAATGATCAATTGCTGTCAACTTGGCATTACACAAAGTCCTTTCTGGTATGAAGAACGAAATCTCACGTGATAAGTCCAAACGTGAGCCACCAACCAATGGTTCTTGAAGTACAGAGAAGCACCATTGCTTTCCCTATTTTTTCTTAAATAGAGACCAGACTTTAAATAAGTTGCGATAAAAAACTGGAGAATTAGATAGTTTTAGTCTTTGAGAGTCCAACCAGAATAAACTTTTGTCCAGTCCAAGCCCTTCAATATTCCGAAGGATTGCACAAGCAGCCCCCATCCAACTCAACTCTGAAGAGCACTGTAAAAGTCTCTGTACATATTGCAGCCGAAAAGCAGCCGTTCAGCTCTGCAAGTGTATCAAAGGGGATAGTGTGGCGCTTATTGTGCTCCACGGGGCTTTACGTCAGTTTTGTCCGCTTTGCGGTTTTCCTCTTTCTGTTGAGCGAGATGAAAAACGGACGCAGAGTTTGCCCGGTCTCATTTATTTCTCCTGTTTCCAGGTTGGTGGAATAGTAAATTAAGCTAAGTACCCTAAGTGTAATATGTTGACATTTCGCTGAATGTTTTAATGTCCGCTAATAAGGCTGTGTTATGAATATGTGGACATACATGTACATATAGCAGTACCCGCATTTTCGCGCCTGTTAACGTCACCTGTTGCTACCAAAGTCATGTTGGACAGAGTTTTATTTTTAGCTCCTTGAACATTTTTGTTAAGTCTTAATACTTTTGAAATGTATGATACTGTGTAAAATGTTAAAAGCTAATGTTAAAAACAAATGTAATATATTTTAAAAGTGGTTAAAAATAAGTTAAAAATCTGTCAGCTCATGCATTTTGGGAAGAGTAAAAAGGACTTTAGCTGGAAATGGAAAATGCATTTAGGAACCATATGTAAGTGGTAACATAAGCTATGTTTTATATGTAAGTGATAAGCTATGTTTTATTTTGAGGTAAAAAGAGACAACTTACAAGGTAACAGTGGTTATTGTCATTTTGATTTATTTAATCACACAAAACTTATAACTCAGTATTTGCTGAAAGATGAAAAAAAGACAAATTGTATTTTATTTTGAAGTTGTGTTTATTTCATAGTGAACATTGAGTGATTTAAATTGTGAATGTCTAATAAATCCTCTCTCCTCTTTCTGCTGAGCGAGATGAAAAACGGACGCAGAGTTTGCCCGGTCTCATTTATTTCTCCTGTTTCCAGAGAGAGCATATAAGCTGTTTACGTGGTGCCAGCCGGTACCTGTAACATTGACACAGAAATGTAGTAATAAAATGTTTGTGATAGCCTGCTACCTTTAAACGTAAGGAAAGTAGATTATAGGCTATCCCTTACCAAAAAGTAGTATACTTTAATTTTATTTTATTAAGTATACTTAAGTAAAGTTCAAGTATATTTTTAAGTATACTTTATGTAGTAAGTATACAAATATCAGTGTACTAGTAGTATACTTGTAAGTGTACTGTGTCAGTACTCCTTGGGACTAAATTGGCCCACTTTCTACATTTACATTACATTACATTTAGTCATTTAGCAGAAGCTTTTATCCAAAAAGACTTACAAATGAGGACAATGGAAGCAATCAAAAACAACAAAAGAGCAATGATATATAAGTGCTATAACAAGTCACAGTTAGCCTAAATGCAGTATACGTAGCAAGGGTTTTTAAATAATATAATAAATAAAAAGAAAACAGATAGAATAGAAAAAAGAATAGAGCAAGCTAGTGTTAGAGTTTTTTTAAAAAATATAATTAGAATAGTGAGTGCAAAAGTTAGAGGGTCAAATAAAGATGGAAGAGATGTGTTTTAAGCCGATTCTTGAAGATGGCTAAGGACTCAGCTGCTCGGATTGAGTTGGGCAGGTCATTCCACCAGGAGGGAACATTTAATTTAAAAGTCCGTAAAAGTGACTTTGTGCTTCTTTGGGATGGCACAATCAAGCCGCGTTCACTTGCAGAACGCAAGCTTCTAGAGGGCACATAAGTCTGAAGTAATGAATTTAGGTAAAGGGGTGCAGAGCCAGTGGTGGTTTTGTATGCAAACATCAATGCCTTGAATTTTATGCGAGCAGCTATTGGTAGCCAGTGCAAATTGATAAACAGAGGTGGTTGATAAATTGATAAACCATGGGTTTGCTGGAACCACAAGCAGTTCTGTCTTGGCAAGGTTCAGTTGAAGGTGATGGTCCTTCATCCAGCAAGAAATGTCTGTTAGACAAGCTGAGATGCGAGCAGCTACCGATGGATCATCAGGATGGAATGAGAGGTAGAGTTGAGTGTCATCAGCATAGCAATGGTATGAAAAAGCCATGTTTCTGAATGACAGAACCTAATGATGCCATGTAGACAGAGAAGAGAAGTGGTCCAAGAACTGAGCCCTGAGGCACCCCAGTAGTTAGATGTTGCGACTTGGACACCTCACCTCTCCAAGATACTTTGAAGGACCTATCTGATAGGTAAGACTCAAACCACTGGAGTGCGGTTCCCGAGATGCCCTTTGTCAGTAGGCTTGACAGGAGGATCTGGTGGTTAACCGTGTCAAAAGCAGCAGATAGATCAAGCAAGATAAGTATTGAAGATTTGGAATCCGCTCTTGCCAGTCTTAGGGCTTCAACAACTGAGAGCAAGGCAGTCTCAGTTGAATGTCCACTTCTGAAGCCAGATTGGTTGCTGTCAAGGAGGTTGTTCTGTGTGAGAAAGGCAGAGACTTGGTTGAATACAGCTCGTTCAAGTGTTTTTGCAATGAAAGGAAGAAAGGAAACTGGTCTGTTGTTCTCTAAAAGAGATGGGTTGAGGGTGGGTTTCTTAAGTAGTGGAGTTATACGAGCCTGTCTAAATGATGAAGGGAAAACCACCAGTGTGGAGGGATATGTTTTAATGATGTGAGTGAGAGTGCAGGTACAACTGCAGAAGAAATGGCTTGAAGGAAATGAGATGGAATAGGATCAAGCGGACAAGTAGTAGGATGAATAGAAAGGATGAGTTTGGAGACTTCTGCCTCAGAGAGTAAAGAGAAGGATGTGAATAAGTGTATGTTTGCTGGTGAGATGTGCTTGATGGATTGTGGTGTGGAAAATTGTGCACTGATGTTTTTTTAATTTTATTAATGAAAAACGTGGCAAAGTCGTCAGCTATTAGAGATGAAGCAGGAGGGGGAGGAGGAGGACAAAGGAGCGAGGAAAATGTTTTTAAAAGCATGCGAGAGTTAGACGGATTGTTAATTTTGTTATGGTAGTATGTCCTTTTAGCAGTGGAGACATTAGCAGAAAAGGAAGAGAGGAGTGACTGATACACATTAAGGTCAGTAGTATTTTTGGATTTGCGCCACACCCTTTCAGCAGCTCTAAGCTTAGAACGGTGTTCGCGTAGAACATCAGATAACCAAGGGGCTGAAGGGGTGGTACGGGCTGGCCTGGAAGACAAGGGGCAAACAGTGTCTAAACAAGATGTAAGAGTGGAGCAGAAAGTATCAGTAGCACTGTTAGCATCAAAAGATGCTAACAGTTTAGGGGAAGGAAGCGAAGATGAAACCAATAGCAGATAGCCGGGAGGGTGAGAGTGAGCGTAGGTTACGTCAAAAGATGACATGTAGAGGGGTAAGTGATGTGTCAGGAACCATGTTGAGGTTAAGAGAGAGGAGAAAGTGATCTGAGGTGTGCAGTGGAGTAACCAGTACATGATCAGTGGAGCAGTGTCGTGTGTAAATAAGGTCCAGTTGGTTGCCTGATTTGTGAGTAGCAGTAGTTGACACTCGGTTGAGATCAAAAGAGGCAAGCAGAGTGTGCAAGTCAGCAGATAGAGGTTTATCTAGGTGGATGTTGAAATCTCCAAGCATAACTAGGGGAGTATCATCCTCAGGAAAGGTTGAGAGCAGCACATCTAATTCATCCAAAAAGTTAACTAGTGGTCCTGGGGGTCGATCGACAACTACAAAATGTATTTTAAGAGGGTAGGTAACAGTAACTGAATGAGATTCAAAGGAGCTGTTGATACCCAAAAATGGAAAAGGATTAAATTTCCTTAGATGAGCAGACCAGTACCTCCACCTCTTCCAGTCAAACGGGGGGAGTGGGAAAATGAGAAATTATTGGAGAGGGCTGCAGGTGTAGCAGTGTCCTCTGGTTTGATCCAGGTCTCTGTCAGGGCCATGAGATTAAGCTTTGAAGGACTAATAATAGAAGTAATGAAATCGGCTTTGTTTACAGCAGACTGGCAATTCCAGAGACCAATAGAAAAAGATAGTGTATTAGCAGACATAGGCAGAGTGTGCAGGTTGTTAGGATTGCGAGTGGTAGTGATAGTAGGGATCTGGAAACACATAGTAAAATTGGTTATAAAAACTGAAATAGAAGTGAAACAAGTAGAAGTAAAAAAAAAAAAAAAAAAGTAATCAAAAACAATACTTATATCCCTTGCCGGTGTCCCTGCCCGGTGGAGTCGCATGGTAGAGTCGATGGTCTTTACACTCTTCGGTCTTCACACGAGGAGAGCTTAACAGGAGGGCTGCCGTGACCGGCTGCCGCGGTTTACTAACCTTTTTTGTATACCCGTCAGACAAAAACGAAATTGAATTCAGCTGAACACAGTTTACTGTTTATAACAACAAAGGTCTAAGCAAGCGCACGACACTGACACCGTATGCGATAGAGTACGAGACCAAACGCAGCACGTCTCAAAACGGTAAACAAACAAGCGTTTCCTAGCAACGACAACTGCGCTAAACACTAATGAGACAAGAAATAAATACACTTTCGATCTGCTTTTAACTTCCGCTGATTTAACTGCTTCTCTCAAAAGAAATTTCTTTACACTGTCTTTTGCTAGCGCTTGAACACACTTTACTGTTTATCACAACAAAGGTCTAAGCAAGCGCACGACACCGACAACGTATTCGATAGAGTACGAGACCAAACGTAGCACGTCTCAACACAGTAAACAAACACGCGTTTCCTAGCAACGACAACTGCACTAAATACTAATGAGACAAGAAATAAATACACTTACGATCTGCTTTTAATTTCCGCTGATTTAACTGCTTCTCTCAAAGGGTATTTCTATGAATATGAATATGGAATTATAGAAGCACAAGGGTTAGCAGAGGTTACTGGGGAGGGAAGACATATCGAGACACTTAAAACTAAGGTGACTCTTCTTGCAGATTTGCTCTGCATTAAATCACAAGTTTTTCTGTAGTCTTGAAAAAAAGAATGGTCAGAGTCATTATATTCACTGTCTACGCTCTGAGAATGGGCAAGAGTTAAACACAGACACCTGATATCAGAAAACGAGCTGTACAGTTCTATGGCAAACTGTACAGTAGTGAATACAGAGAGGAAAAGGAGTTATCTGCTGGCTTCTGTGAAGGTCTGCCAAGTGTCCTGGAGGACTCTAAAGCAGAGCTGGAGAGGCCTCTTTCTGCAGAGGAACTTCTGAATGCTCTGAAGGGCATGGAGAGTGGAAAAGCTCCTGGGATGGATGGACTCCCCGCTGAATTCTATAAGGTGTTTTGGGCTGTGCTGGGTGAGGACCTGTTGGCAGTCCTAAATGAAAGTTTGTTTGTTGGCTCTTTGCACTTGAGCTGTAGGAGGTGCAGTGATCACATTGTTGATACCAAAAAATAAAAGGTGATTTGCAGGAGATCAAGAACTGGAGACCTGTGAGTTTGCTGTGTTCTGATCTTAAAAGTTCTTTCTTAAAGACTTTAGCAAACAGACTGAGAAAGGTGATGGAGCAGGTCATTCATTTTAACCAGACATACTGCATGCCGGGCAGGTCAATTATTGATAATGTTAGTCTAATACGAGATATTTTAAGTGTTTCGAGTCTTCGAGTCTAAATTTGGGTTTTATATCTGTTGACCAACAGAAAGCATTTGATAGAGTGGCGCACCAGTATTTATGGGATACCCTAGAAGCATTTGGTTTTAGTTCTGATTTTATTGGTATGATAAAAAGTGCTATACCAGGACACTGAAAGTTTGCTGAAGATCAATGGTGGTTTGAGTGCCCCTTTTAAAGTTAGTAAGGGGATCAGACAGGGTTGTGCACTGTCCGTTATGCTTTACTCATTAGCCACTGAACCAATGCTGAATAGATTAAGAACCATGATTAATGGTTTAATATTGCATCATGTTGTTCAGCATCAAATTTCTGCTTATGCTGATGATGTTATGGTCATGGTAAATGGACAAGAAGACATTAATAAGCTGGTTTCTGTTATTAATGATTTTGAATTATTTCAGCTGCCAAAGTTAATTGGGAGAAGAGTGAAGCTTTGGCTGTTGGGAAATGGGAGGGAGGGCTACCAAAATTACCCAGTGGGATGATCTGGAAGAAAGAAGGTTTTAAATATCTAGGTGTGTATCTTGGGGATTCAAATAGTACCCAACAAAAGAATTGGGAAGGGGTTTTTTGAAAAGATAGAAGGAAAATTAAAAAAGTGGAAATGGCTTCATTCACAATTGTCTTTTAGGGGGGGTGGGGGGGGTTAATTTGTCAATAATTGGTTGCTTCAACATTATAGCATAAATTATCTTGTGTGAATCTGGCTGTTGGATTGCAGACAATCTTATTGAATTTTTTTTTGTGATAGGTTTCCACTGGGTTCCTCAGAGTGTGCTCTTTCTTCCTAAAGAAAAGGGAGGACAAGGGCTAGTCCATTTACCAAACAGGCATGCTACTTTTCATCTACAGTTCATCCAGAAATTTTTGACTGGGCCTGTGGATCTGGTGTGGCGGAAGGTGGCAAAAATAAATTTACACACACAGTGGATGGACTCGGACTGGATGCGGCCCTGTTTTTAATGGATGTGAAAGCAATTACGACTGGCTGGACTGAAAACGTGTGGGGGCTGTTCAATGTGTGCAGGATGGAAGAGACCAATTCTTTGTACTGGTTAATACAAGAACCTCTTATTAAAGGAGCTCGTATGGACATTGCGGGTGGGAATGTTGCAGGACTTGTGCATAGACTGTGGCCTACCAAATCTATATCACTCATTCGGGGTCCACCACATCAATAATGTGCCTGGACCGAGCTGTCACAGAATTTGGTAGCACACAGTCTATGCACAAGTCCTGCAACATTCCCACCCGCAATGTCCATACGAGCTCCTTTAATAAGAGGTTCTTGTATTAACCAGTACAAAGAATTGGTCTCTTCCATCCTGCACACATTGAACAGCCCCCACACGTTTTCAGTCCAGCCAGTCGTAATTGCTTCACATCCATTAAAAACAGGGCCGCATCCAGTCCGAGTCCATCCACTGTGTGTAAATTTATTTTTGCCACCTTCCGCCACACCAGATCCACAGGCCCAGTCAAAAAATTTCTGGATGAACTGTAGATGAAAAAGTAGCATGCCTGTTTGGTAAATGGACTAGCCCCTTGTCCTCCCTTTTCTTTAGGAAGAAAAGAGCACACTCTGAGGAACCCAGTGGAAACTATCCCAAAAAAAATTCAATAAGATTGTCTGCAATCCAACAGCCAGATCCACACAAGATAATTTATGCTATAATGTTGAAGCAACCAAGTTATTGACAATTAAACCCCCCCCACCCCCCTAAAAGACAATTGTGAATGAAGCCATTTCCACTTTTTTAATTTTCCTTCTATCTTTTCAAAAACCCCTTCCCCAATTCTTTTTGTTGGGTATTTGAATCCCCAAGATACACACCTAGATATTTAAAACCTTCTTTCTTCCAGATCATCCCACTGGGTAATTTTGGTAGCCCTCCCTCCCATTTCCCAACAGCCAAAGCTTCACTCTTCTCCCAATTAACTTTGGCAGCTGAAATAATTCCAAAATCATTAATAACAGAAACCAGCTTATTAATGTCTTCTTGTCCATTTACCATGACCATAACATCATCAGCAATATAAGCAGAAATTTGATGCTGAACAACATGATGCAATATTAAACCATTAATCATGGTTCTTAATCTATTCAGCATTGGTTCAGTGGCTAATGAAGTAAAAGCATAACGGACAGTGCACAACCCTGTCTGATCCCCTTACTAACTTTAAAAGGGGCACTCAAACCACCATTGATCTTCAGCAAACTTTCAGTGTCCTGGTATAGCACTTTTATCATACCAATAAAATCAGAACTAAAACCAAATGCTTCTAGGGTATCCCATAAATACTGGTGCGCCACTCTATCAAATGCTTTCTGTTGGTCAACAGATATAAAACCCAAATTTACCCCTAAAAGACTCGAAACACTTAAAATATCTCGTATTAGACTAACATTATCAATAATTGACCTTCCCGGCATGCAGTATGTCTGGTTAAAATGAATGACCTGCTCCATCACCTTTCTCAGTCTGTTTGCTAAAGTCTTAGAAAGAACTTTAAGATCAGAACACAGCAAACTCACAGGTCTCCAGTTCTTGATCTCCTGCAAATCACCTTTTATTTTTTTGGTATCAACAATGTGATCACTGCCCTCCTACAGCTCAAGTGCAAAGAGCCAACAAACAAACTTTCATTTAGGACTGCCAACAGGTCCTCACCCAGCACAGCCCAAAACACCTTATAGAATTCAGCGGGGAGTCCATCCATCCCAGGAGCTTTTCCACTCTCCATGCCCTTCAGAGCATTCAGAAGTTCCTCTGCAGAAAGAGGCCTCTCCAGCTCTGCTTTAGAGTCCTCCAGGACACTTGGCAGACCTTCACAGAAAGCCAGCAGATAACTCCTTTTCCTCTCTGTATTCACTACTGTACAGTTTGCCATAGAACTGTACAGCTCGTTTTCTGATATCAGGTGTCTGTGTTAACTCTTGCCCATTCTCAGAGCGTAGACAGTGAATATAATGACTCTGACCATTCTTTTTTTCAAGACTACAGAAAAACTTGTGATTTAATGCAGAGCAAATCTGCAAGAAGAGTCACCTTAGTTTTAAGTGTCTCGATATGTCTTCCCTCCCCAGTAACCTCTGCTAACCCTTGTGCTTCTATAATTCCATATTCATATTCATAGAAATACCCTTTGAGAGAAGCAGTTAAATCAGCGGAAGTTAAAAGCAGATCGTAAGTGTATTTATTTCTTGTCTCATTAGTGTTTAGCGCAGTTGTCGTTGCTAGGAAACGCTTGTTTGTTTACTGTGTTGAGACGTGCTACGTTTGGTCTCGTACTCTATCGAATACGTTGTCGGTGTCGTGCGCTTGCTTAGACCTTTGTTGTGATAAACAGTAAAGTGTGTTCAATCGCTAGCAAAAGACATTGTACACAAATACCTTTTGAGAGAAGCAGTTAAATCAGCGGAAGTTAAAAGCAGATCGTAAGTGTATTTATTTCTTGTCTCATTAGTGTTTAGCGAAGTTGTCGTTGCTAGGAAACGCTTGTTTGTTTTACTGTGTTGAGACGTGCTATGTTTGGTCTCGTACTCTATCTCATACGTTGTCAGTGTCGTGCGCTTGCTTAGACCTTTGTTGTTATAAACAGTAAAGTGTGTTCAGCTGAATTCAATTTCCGTTTTGTCTGATGGGTATACAAAAAAGGTTAGTAAACCGCGGCAGCGGTCGCGGCAGCCCTCCTGTTAAGCTCTCCTCGTGTGAAGACCGAAGAGTGTAAAGACCATCAACTCTACCGTGCGACTCCACTGGGGCAGGGACACCGGCAAGGGATATAAGTATTGTTTTGATTACTCCTTTTTTTTTTTTTTTACTTCTACTTGTTTCACTTCTAATTCAGTTTTTATAACCAATTATTACTATGTGTTTCCAGATTCCTACTATCACTACCACTCGCAAACCACACAATGTAGGCAGCGCAATCCTAACAACCTGCACACTCTGCCTATGTCTATTAATACACTATCTTTTTCTATTGGTCTATGGAATTGCCAGTCTGCTGTAAACAAAGCCGATTTCATTACTTCTATTATTAGTCCTTCAAAGCTTAATCTCATGGCCCTGACAGAGACCTGGATCAAACCAGAGGACACTGCTACACCCGCCAGCCCTCTCCAATAATTTCTCATTTTCCCACTCCCCCCGTTTGACTGGAAGAGGTGGAGGTACTGGTCTGCTCATCTCTAATGATTGGAAATTTAATCCTTTACCATCTTTGGGTATCAACAGTTCCTTTGAATCTCATTCCGTTACTGTTACCTACCCTCTAAAAATACATTTTGTAGTTGTCTATCGACCCCCAGGACAACTAGGTAACTTTTTGGATGAATTAGATGTGCTGCTCTCAACCTTTCCTGAGGATGGCACTCCCCTAGTTATGCTTGGAGATTTCAACATCCACCTAGATAAACCTCTATCTGCTGACTTCCACACTCTGCTTGCCCCTCTTTTGATCTCAACCGAGTGTCAACTACTGCTACTCACAAATCAGGCAACCAACTGGACCTTATTTACACACGACACTGCTCCACTGATCATGTACTGGTTACTCACCATCACACCTCAGATCACTTTCTCCTCACTCTTAACCCTCAACATTGTTCCTGACACATCACTTACCCCTCCACATGTCATCTTTCGACGTAACCTACGCTCACTCTCACCCTCCCCGGCTATCTGCAATTGTTTCATATCTTTGCTTCCCCCACCTAAACTCTTAGCCTCTTTTGATGCTAACAGTGCTACTGATACTTTCTGCTCCACCCTTACATCTTGTTTAGACACTGTTTGCCTCTTGTCTTCCAGGCCAGCCCGTACCACCCCTTCAGCCCCTTGGTTATCTGATGTTCTACGCGAACACCGTTCTAAGCTTAGAGCTGCTGAAAGGGTGTGGCCGCAAATCCAAAAATACTACTGATGGTTGAGGATTTGAGATTTGGATTTCCTCAGAAAAAAGAATGAAGCACTTTATTCAGCAGAGATCATAAACATGAGTAAGTCTCTTTTTATTTATTTATATACTTGTACTAGTTTTCACATAACGTGTAAACATTTTACTAGTTAGACTTTTTTCCAAAGACTTTTTCCAAACTATAATTCCCTGACTAAATATATAATCAAGTGAAATATTATGAAGTTTCAATAACAATATACACTACTATACCATTCAAAAGCTTGATGTAAATAATATAAATGTAACAATAAATGTAACTGTAACAAATGTAACAATCATTGCTGTTCTTTTCAATTTATCCCCCTAAAAACCTAAAAAAAAAATATTCTCAGCTCTTTTTCAACATTAATAATAATAATAATAAATAATAATAACAATAATAATAATAATAATTTTTTTTTTTTTTTGTAGAAAATAAGATTGTTAAAAGGATTTCTGAAGGATTGTGTGACTGGAGTAATGATGCAAAAAATTCAGTTTGAAAGTCAGCTTTGATTGTTCCTAATAAACTGTTTAACTGCACTCACAAGTGAATATTAAATTATGTTGTGGGATAATTAAATATATTCTAAATAAACTACAAACATAAAATTATATACATTTATTTTGTCCTCACATTCTTTCTTGTAACTCATCCCTCCTCAGTGACACAGCTGACTGAATGGCTCATTATGCAGCTCATTATGCAGGCCTTTGTCTTCTCAGGTGTGAGAATTCAATGATAGTTGACGACCTACGCGCATATGACTTTTACCAACAAAATCATGTTGTTCTTAGAGAAAGTTTAAGTCAATAATTGTTTTTCTGTAAGTGATAAACAGATGAGTTGCACATCATTTAGGAAAGAAAAATTCGAGGCTACAAGCTTCCAGTGTCTCAAATTCGCTGTGCTAACCAATGTGTCCGATCGGTTTTTATTGCCTTTTTTCAAGTGATTAACATTTGTAGTTTTTTCACTAACCACGACACTTCAGACTGAGACTTCCCTTAGCTTCTAGTTGTTGAAGCCCTAAGACTGGCAAGAGCACGAATCCAAACTTCAATACATTATCTTGCTTGCATCGTATCTGCTTGCTTTTGGACACGGTTTAACCACCACTATCCTCCTGTCAACCCTACTAGCCCAAAAAGGCATCTCAGGAACCGCGCTTCACCAGTGGTTTGAGTCTTAGCAACCCTATCAGATAGTACCATTCAAAGTATCTAAATGAGCTAGGAAGTGTCCCAAGCAAGGCGCCCAACATCTAACTACTGAGGGTGCCTCAGGGCTCAGTTCTTGGGACCAACTTCTCTTCACTCTTCTACCATGGCATTCATAGTCTCAGTCATTCATAAACATGCTTGTCATTCCATCTGCTAATGGCTTCTGATTTGATAACGTCAACATCCTTCACCTTCTCCAGTTCCATCCATCCATTAGCTGCTGTCGCTTATCTCAGCTTGTCCTAACAGACTTTTCTTGCTGTGATGAAGGAACCAAATTCATCCTTGAAGTCATTTACCTTACCTAACCAGAACTGCCTTGTTTGTTTTCAGCTAAACCCTCGTTTTCATCACAATTTCACCATCAAGGTAGGCACATTCAACATAACTCCTTCAAAAACCGCTAGAACCCTGGGCATTTATGATTGATGTATCAGCTAACTTTATTGTAGACCCATTGCGAAAACTGTCACAGCTGACAGATTTGCTCTTTATTCAACATTATTAAGATCAGGCCCCTTCTTTCTAATACATGCTGCATTCACCCTTGTTGGGAAGCGCTACCAGGCTAAGGACTATTACCAACAACTCTCTTTGAAAGTCGTCCCAGCCCAGTTCTATGTTTTCTGTACAATTATAATCCAGAACGCGGCAGCACGATGAATTTTTAACTGAGACCAAAGGAAGAATCCAGTTCTCGACACTCTATTTACCAATTTGCACTGGCTAATAAATAGCTGCTCGCATAAAAAATTCAGAACATCATTGATTTTGCATACAAAACGATACCACTGGCTCTTGCACCCCTTGATACTAAATTCATTACTTCAGACCTTATGTATAGCCTAGAGTTTACGCGTTCTACAGAAGTGAGATAATATCGCTTGCCATGGTGCCCATCCCAAAGAAGCACAAAGTCACTTTTATGGAGTTTTAAATGAAATGTTCCAGTCCTGGTGTAATGACCTGCCCAGACTCAATGTCGCGCTCACGCTTAGTCTTAGCCATCTTCGAAGAAAGCTCGGCTTAAAAACACAAACTCTTCCATCTTTATTTGACCCATAGCGTTTTCATGCTAATTGGTATTTGAAAATCTATCTGTTTTTCTTTTCATTTGCATTGTACAATTATAAAAAAGACCTCTAACACTAGCTTGCTCTATTCTTTTTCCTATTCTATCTGTTTTTCTTTTTTTATGTTATTATATAATTTAAAGCCCTTGCTTCGATATACTGTGTTTTAGGCTAACTGGAGACTTATTGTATAGCACTTTTGATTGCTTCCATTGTCCTCATTTGTAAGTCACTTTGGATAAAAAGCGTCTGCTAAATGACTAAATATATAATAAATAAATAAATAAATATATAATATATAATATATTCAAGCTTTTTCATTGATCTAGTAATGTCGAGAAACATTGAAAAGTATACTGTTGACAAAATACTTTTTCACCTCAATCTTTCCATAATCCCACCACTCACGCATATTTTTTTTTAAATTAACACATTCTTTGTTTTAAAATTATTCCAGAAGAAGGAAATAAAAACATCTCTAAAATTAAATTCACTTAACAGGGAGAGGTGTTAAAATGGCAGTATGCACTCTTTGACTTCTACATTTTCTATATATACACATTACATGATACTAGTGTTGTGCCACGGTACCAAAAATTTTCAGTATTGGTGCGCATACCGAGTGAGAAATCCCGCGAGTTCTCGGTACCAATTTCTGCACCAAAGCAAAACCACAAAAATATATATATAATTAAAAAAAACTTTTATGTACAAAAAGGCTAAAACCAATACCGTTCTTTTATAATTATTTACAATTGTGTTTAAAGTTTTTTTACAAACTAATATGAGTATGAAAAACAATAAACAGGTTTCCCCAAATTTAATTTTGTCTTTTAATTAATGAAATTTAAACACATTTTTATTTGTTTGTAAAATAAAGGAAGTTTGCTATTAAAATTAAAACATTGAAGAAATATTAGTGATTTACTTCTATACAAAAGGAAGTTTTTATAATTTGCACTTTCAACGGTGAGCGGCAGTATCACATACATTCTACTAAATAATAGTAACATTTCTAGCACAAATGCCTGTATGTAAGAGTAACTTTTTATTTTGGCGGGTTGCAGTAAGCTTCCCCATGTCTTTTTTATTGAGATGTACAAAAAGGGGAATACAGAGGCGTTTCACAGCCCCTACTTCCTCTATTTGTGGTGGCACTCCCCGCCCTTACATATTATTATATGCAAATCCATTTTCTGCCAGCAGGAGGCGCTTTAAGAGCTGGAGAGGCCGAGGATTCTCCAATAACGCGGTTGCGAAACAGCGCTTGAGCTGGCAAACGCTGTTTTATCGAAGCATTACATGCAAAAATTGAAATGAAATAGAAATCGAAAATTTTCTATTTCCTTCCTGAAATACAGTGATATAAAAAACACCCGTGATCGCTTTTTTTATTTTGAAACGCGGCAGTGCCTATGCGCTTATTCAATGAAGTCAAAGCCTGTTGGTGTACCCATTTGTGGCGTCAGTTTTGATATTGTAATAAATCAATGTGTAAGGAAACCCTAAGGTTACCGCGGAATACCTTTTTAAATTGACACTGGTTTTACTCAAATGAAACGGTAAAACGCTTGTGAAGTGACTTAGAACTGTTCTGGTGATGTTGTTTATGGGGCACTTTAAGAATTTTGCTTCCTGTTTGTTGCTGTCGTATGCCTCTAGTTTGAGCTCTGTCACGTTATTTTTCT
>NC_056605.1:31758093-31805816 GCF_018340385.1 Cyprinus carpio | reverse complement strand
AAAATTTAATAAAAAAAGTATAACAAAGAGTGAAAAATTTAGGGGGTCTGAATACTTTCCGTACCCACTGTACTGTCACCAGACAGAAAACAAAACACATTTTCACTATGTTTTTAGGAGTTAAAAGTGAATGATATGAACAAACCCTAAAAAGCCTTCAGAATATAGATATGAATAAAACTGTAAAGTTTAGTGTGTGAAGAGAGAAAAAAAAACTCTTTAAATATATGGATTGAAATTGAAATCTACAGATGCAAATATATAAAGTGCAATAAAATAAACACATAAATGCATATTTTGCATGCTTTTTTCACTATTTTAAACATGTTAGATATGTTATGGAAGCAAAACACTTCAGAATTGTTCAGTGCATGAAAAACAACAGAACTCAAAACTCACATGAACTCTCAGCTGCAGCTATTTCTGGATATGAATATGAACACTTCATATTCTTCATGACTGTAATGACAACAGAAATGTGAGCAGTGACATCAGTGGTTTCTGATGCTGAACAGAGTTTCTCTCTTACATCAGACTTGATGTTTACATGAGTCTGAAATTACTCTACAGTATAGCAATGAATCAACATGAAATATTAAACCTCAGCATCAGTCAGTGAGGGGAACATGTTTAAAATGACACACCATTTGTAAAACAGGCCATTCATTTTCTATTTATATCTACAAAAGTTTGGAGTAATTACAGTTTTTGAGAAAGACGTCTCTTCTGCTCACCAATACTGCATTTATTTAATCAAAATACTGTAATAATTTTGAAACATTATAAAATATCTAGTCTATGTGAATATCTGTTAAAATGTAATTTATTTCTGTGATGCGCAGCTGTATTTTCATCATCATTACTAGTTTCATTTCACGTGATCTTCAGAAATCATTCTAATATGCTGATTTGCTGCTCAAGAAACATTTCTGATTATTATCAGTGTTGAAACAGTTGTGCTGCACAATATTTTTGTGGAAACTGTCATACATTTTATTTTTCAGGATTCACAGATGAATAAAAAGTTCAAAAGAACAGCATTTCTTTGAAATAGGAATCTTTTGTAGCATTGTATCATTTTTGCAAAATTTTGTAACATAAATGTCTCTACTGTCACTTTTGAACAATTTAATGCGTCCTTGATTAATAAAAGTATCAGTTTAGCTTTGATGCTTGTTTCTTGAGCAGCAAATCAGCAGATTAGAATGATTTCTGAAGATCATGTGACACATTTAAATAAGCTGCATGTTTATGGTTATAATATCTTGTTTTTAATAAATCATCATGTCTAGCACCTGTGTGACGCACCTCAACGCCTCGTTTCTATGTTTGAAACACATTGGCACATTATTTTCTCAGACTGCCTGAAATCACATCACAAATCACTTCATTCACAAATGTCATACGGTTATGAATTTTACTCTTTAATGCATATAAATATCTTAAGCAGCTGGTGAGTTTGCAGATAGAAATCATCTTTGTTTCCTAACCATATGTATGTACACATACTAACAGTCATAATTGTTCAATAATAACCGTGCAAAGGCAGTGTTTACAGCAGAGCTTAAAAATAAAATGGTTTTCATGCATTGCATAGACACAACTTCTGCCGAAAAAAAATTTTTATTTTCGCTCTGGTTTTATTTTTTATAATATATATAAATTATGTATTGCATATTAAAAAAATATACATAAAAAAATAATTGTACAAATTCGCTGAAGTTTCATTTGATAGAGTGAATAAATCTTTAAAAATAAAGTGAGTCATTGAATGGTAGATGAATGACTGAATGGTGGTGAGGGAATGGTGAGTGAGATGAATGAAGGTGGTGAGTGAGTGGTGAGTGAATGAATGAGTAAGTGGATGGTGGTGAGGTGATTGAATGACTGAATGAATGAGTGAGTGAGTGAGTGAGAATGATTGAGTGGGTGAGAATGAGAAGTTGAGTGAATGAATCATGTATAAATAAAGAGTGAGTGAATGGTGAATGATGAGTGAATGAGGCAGGCAGGCAGGCAGAGGAAATGATGGAAATGAAATGAGGAAAGGCTGGAAGTGAGATAAAGGTAAAATGAATGAGGCGGAAATGGTAAAGGCAGGCAGAGGAAGCGTGAATGAGGTGAATGAGTGATAAATGTGAATGGTGGAATGAATGAGTGAGTGAAATGGAATGAGTGGAATGAAAGATAGATGAGGTAGTGGTAGTGAGAATCGGCGAGATGGTGAGGTAGATGGTGAATGAATGAATGAGGCGAATGAGTAGTGGTAGTAAGGTAAGGCAAAATAGTGATAAGAGGAAATGTGAATGGTGGTGAATGAATGAGGAATGATGAATGAATGAATGGTTGATTGTATGTATGTATGATTATTGTTAATGTATGAGTGATTGATTGAATGTTTTTTTATTAATGTTTTTAATTAAAGTTGTGAAGCATGAGTGTTTTCTGGGAGAGACTGACATTGGCTGCAGTTTCTCCAGCTACAATAACTGATGTGAGTTTCTGAAAGAGCTTAAAACAACAAACTCCATCCATTCTCAAAGTCTCTGAGAACAAACGGTAACGCCATCTGGTTTATCTGAGTTTGTGTTTCTCCATCACATGTTAAGACTCTTGCAGGTGATAAATTATAATTAGTGTTTATTGTTATAATCGGTTAATTTTAAATCAGTACAGTCGCTGAATTGGCACCACACCAGAACCTTTTGTGCTTTTCCACTAAAACAGAGAACGAGGAGATGAGGGTCTGGAGCAAAGGCAAAGCGGACTCGTGTGTCTAAGAGCTTCCAAACATCTACGCTGCAATGAAGAACATCAGAACCACCGATCTTCATTGCCAACACAGATGAGCAGAGAAGAGAACAGACCGAGATATCTTACATGACAATATTCCTTCTGACAAAAAGACTTTTAATGTTGTGTCCGATGAGGAGAGAAGAGAAACAGACCGAGATATCCGAGATAAGTTAAAAAGCTCACTTTAAAAACCACACACCTGATTTTATATAATATATAGATAATTATATATATATATATATTATAAAATATAATAAAAGCAGCTTGAAAATCAGCTTTGATTGTTCCTAATCAACTGTTTCAACTGGCACTCTCGGCAAATGAATCTCAAGTTATTTTCCTGTGTAATTAAATATATTCTAAATACAACTACAAACCATAAAAATATATACATTTATTTTGTGTCCTCACATTCTTTCTTGTAACTCTTCCACTCTCAGTCCACACACCTGGCTGAAAGGCTCATTTGCGCTCTTATGCGGGTCTTTGTCTTCTCAGGTGTGAATCACACTAATATTCATGCTATTTGACGCCCTACCCTCGCATATTGCCCTTTTGAAACAAAAAAGTGTATTAAGAAAATTTAATCAATTAATCGAGTGTTTGCTGTGAGTGAGTAACAAGATATTTTTCACATCCATTTTGAAGCAAAAATTCTAGGTTACAAAGCTCCAGTTTTTGACAGTCTTGTGAACAAATGTTTTGTATGTGTTTTATGACCTTATTCCAGTGACTTCAAAATTTTAGTTTTTTACTAACCACGCATAAACGTTGTTTTCTCAAAAACACAATCATGTGCATACATGCTATTTACATATTATTGTACTTTAGCCATGTATCTATTTATAAGCAACTGAAAAAAGCACAAAAGTCAGGGGATGTCAAAACTTCTCCAGGCCCCCAAAACCCCCTAGACCTCAGAGGGTTAAGCAATAAAAAACTTAAATAAGTATTTAAATACAAGAATACATAAAAATAAATAAATAAAGGTTTAAATGAATATGTAAATAAATGGATAAATGCATAAATACATAAAAAGGTATTAGTTAATATATAAAGGAATACAAACAAACCAATGGGAAAAGGAAAGAAATAAACTAATACACAAATAAAGAAATACATACTCAAAACAGAAACCAAAAATAAAATGCCTTAAAACATAAAATTACAATAACAGAACATAAAAGTAAATAATATATTAAAAACAATATACACATACACAAAAAATACATTCATGTAAATAAACAAATAAGCAAATTACGCAATAAGTTAATAAATTACTGAAATATAAAGAAAGGAATAAATCAAGTAATGAAGTTAAGGAAAACCAATGAATTAAAGAATGGGAAGGGAAACCGAAAAGAAGGGATACACAAATATTTAAAGAAACAAATATATAAAAAATCATTAAAATAATTAAATGAATATATAAATAAAGGAGTAATAAATAGATGGATAGGCAAAAATGGGAAAAAATGAATGAATTAATTGTATAAATAAAGAATTGAATGAATGAAACATTTATGAATAAACAAATGGATGGATGGATGGATGGATGAATAAATACTGTATAAATAAAGGAATGAACAAATGGATAAAACCAAATAAATAAATATATTTATAATGGAATATATACATAAATATATAACTACACTTAAAATAAATTAATATAAATACACTACAATAATAAAACGAATATAATATATAAATGAATGAATGAATGAATGATGGAACAAATACATAAATATATAAATACATAAAATAAATAAAATATTTCAATGAATAAATGAGATGTATAAATAAAGGGATAAATAAAAGAATGAAAAGGAAATAAACAGGCCTTGTATTTTCTGCTAGGCGGTGGAACTGAAAGAGACTGATTTGCGTTTCTTTGACGCGTCTCGTTTTATTAAGCTTTTACTCAGTTCAGTTAGTTTGACAGGGTACAGCAGATTTTGTGTTTACATGCTCGTTTCATGTCAAGAAACTAATTTCCCAACCTGTGAAAACCAGTCCATATCTTATGAAGAGTATTTTAATGAGTTCAGTCCTTCCCTTTGGTGTTTTATCCGGATTTTTTTTGACCGTGATTCAATCCTGAAACGATGCCGGATCAAACTCTGGAAAAAATGTCTGTGGAGAAAATGAACTCAAGAACAGTCCTAATAGAAGAACATGGACATGTGTATTAATGTGAAAACATCCTCCGAAGAAAGACTATCTGGATTCGTGTTTGGTGTCTGACAGTAATGGGTTTTTATGGGAGCCTCCTGTAGGCACTTACATGCATGAATATTTCAGATAGGAAGAGGAACTTCCTTTAAACATCAATCAAGCTGCCGCCGTCTCCTCAATTACCCCTGTGGATTCAGATTCCGAGATGTGCTCACGTACAGCTATGTTTCCGCCCTGGGCATGTGAAATTAATATTGCAGCCATGTGCACTCATGAGGGAAACGCTTAAATGTCCACGTTGTTAATAACATTAGACACGGATATGAAACTCAGTAGCATGAGAGTAAAGGTCATGCACCGCGGCGGCGCACATTTACAGCCATAAACTACTGCAAACTCATTCATAGTCACATTAGAGCAACAGGAAACAGTTTATGTAAAAACATCAGTGTTATTAATAACTAAAAGCAACTAAAACTAAAAGAATTTGCTAGGAATTTTTTTTTTTTTTTTAAATAAACAGCAAGTAACATTTAAACAATAAACTTATTTTTGAAGCAGAAAGACTGAAATAATATTTTCCTGTAAAATGTACTCCAATAATCTGTTTTATAACAAAATCTTTAAATTTTATTTTTTTATTATTTTGTTTATAGTGTACTTTCTTGATTTTTTAAAATTCTTTCTCAATTTAATTCAATGTTTTATTTTTTGCACTAATTAATTATTTTTTATTTTCTAGTGTAGTAACTTAATTTTAAATGATATTTTTACAATGTACTAACAGTTTTGATTTATTTGTTTGTTAATTTAAATTTTTTAGTTTACTAACTTAATTTTCATGTAATTTTTTATTTTAACTTTAATTTTGTTTCTACAGTCTAGTAACTTAATTTTAATTTAATGTTTAATTTTTTTATAATTTTTCTTTTTTACAGTGTACTAAGTTTTAATTTAACTCTCTAACTTTAATTCTTACATTTTCTACAGTAAATAAAATAGTAATTATTTTGATTATTATTATTTGTTTTATTTATTTTTTCACTGTACTTTCTTAATTTTTCAAAAAATATATAAATATTTTTAACTTAATTCTCTTTTCTTTTCTTTTTTTACAGTGTACTTACCAAACTGGAATTTGTCGGTTGGAAAGACTATTGTTTTTCTAGTAATGAACAACAAATAAAGGTATAATGTGACAATTTTTTTTTTTTTTTTTTTTTTTTTTTTAAATGTACTTTAGATATGTTTGTTTAATTGACTAGTATAAAGTAGGCTGTTTTTAAACACGACACACACTGTTGACCAGCTGCTGGTTTCTGCTGAATCTGATGGAAAGCGTGTGTTGTTTCTCTGCTTCTGACCCTGATGGATGTCGTTTGTTAAAGCGTGTGTCACATTATCCTGCAGTTACAGTTTAAAACTCAGTGGAGGCTGATAAAACGACGCTAACGAATCACGTTCAGTTCACTTTCAAAACAAAACCAGCCTCTGCTGCGTCGCTGAAGACTTGTACCTCACATGGAATAGAAATTATAGAAAGCAGGGAGTCGTATCTTTTCATTTGCACCAGTGACCTTCCACATTACACACAGAGCTGTCTATGCAGACAGGATTTTCAGGCCTTATATAATGCATTTTTCATGTGTTTTCATGTGCTAGCTAAATAATCATAAATGAATAAATAAATAAATTTAAATAGTAGTAATAATATCATGTGCTAGCTAAATAATCATTTAAAAAATAAATATAAAAAAATAAAATAATAATTAAAATTATATTGAAATAAAAGAATAAAAATGAATAGAATAATGCATAATATATGAAATAAATAAATTAATCAATAATAGAATGATATATTAATAAAATAATTCAAAATAAATAAATAAATATAAAACAATAATCAAATAATTATGAATAAAAAAAATTACTTTAAAAATCTGACACAATGATGAGATCTTTACAGTAGTTGTAAAATTAACTTCTGATCACATTTCACATGTGCACACGCCCCTTAAATAAATAAATAATTCACACTCACACACAAATACACAAAAAAAAAATAATTCTGTCATCATTCACTCAAGCCCAGGTCGTTCCAAATGTTCCAACTACGTCGGGCGTCCCCCAAAAAAAAAAAAAAAAAAAATCACAAAGTTAGGCATGTTAGGCAGCTACTTCTGTTTTCATCGTTGTATAAATCAACATCTGCTTTCACTCTGGTCACTCGTATGTAAACGAACACAAAGCATAATAATGCTTGAGGTTTATCCATACTTGCCACTGCAGTTTTTGTCATCTGCTGCTTGAACATGTTGTCGAGCTCTTTACAACGGATGCTTTCTTATTGGCTGTCAGTGTTTTTATCATTCATTCATCATCATGTGGAAAAAAATATTTTTTTGGTTGCAAGATAAAATCTGGAATTCTGAGAAATAAAATTTAATCGGAATATGTTCACACAGAATTGTGAGATATAAACTCAAAATTCATAAAACAACTCTGAACTGCAATATACTGTATGAATTCAGAATTGTTTCATTTTATTTTTTTATTAATGTGAGATTAATTGTTAATTCAGAATTGTTTAGAATTCTAGGTATATATTAATCTAGAATTACAAGATATAAACTCAGAATTTTGCAATGTTGAATTTGTTGATTTGTTGAGGAAAAAGTTGGAACTGCAAGACTATAAATGCAGAATTCAGTTTTTTTTTAAGTCAGAATTAACAAGACAAACTCAAGAATTCAGCGAAAGTGAATAGCAATCTATAAATTCAGACTCCTGCGATACATAAATCCTGAGATTTAAAGGGGGAAAAAAAAGATTAGGAATTGTGAGAAAAAAGTCGGAAATTGCGAGATGTAAGCTCAGAATTCAAGAAAAAAAAAAAGTGAATTGGTGATACATAAACGGTCAGAAATTGTGGACATATTAATCTGAGAATTGTGGGAAAAAATAAATTGAGGAGAATAAAACAGAATTGCATGGAAAAAAACTCATAATTGTGGAGATGTAAACTTGCAATTCAACAAGTTTATCATATCTGTCAATTGCCGGCATATAATAAAACTCTGAAGTCAAACAGAACAAAATGAGGAATTCGAGCATTGTATAAAACTCCGGGAATTGTGAACATTGGAGAAGTGAATTACCAGGATAAATTTCTTCTTCTCGTTCGCTCCGCCGCTTTAACAAGGAGTCTCTCAGTATTACAAATTTCCAACTGCGTAACTTGGATTGTAGAAGAAAAAAGTCAGAATTGCCGAGATGTAAACTCAGAAATTCAGGGGACAAATGAACTGTGATATATAACCCTCAGAACTATGGGCAAAAGACAAACTCAATAATTCCAGTGAAAAAAAATTAATATTGATATATAAATTCAAAATTGCGATATATTATGAACTTGAGAATTGTTAGAAAAAACTCAGAATTGTGAAAATTGGAAACTGCAGCAGATTTTACAGTTTATTACTCGGCAATTGTGTCAAATATAAACTTTCAATTAGATGAGAAAAACAGGCAGAATTGTGAAAAAAGTGACAATTACCTTTTTTTAATTATGTGGCAGAAACAGACACCTAGTAAATGATAAAGAACATGTTAATTGTTTGGTGTAATGTCCCCTTTAAGAGGAGCCAGTCTGCTCCTAGTTGAGGCTGATGACCTCACTGCGAAGGATCATCCTGACATTTTCCTCCCAGCGAATTTGAATGCCTGTTTTCCCTCTCTCTTCTACACCCTGACGGGCGTAGTCTCCCATGCCTGTCTGTCATCCGACGAATGAGCTTTCACTCTCCAGCCAATTCCTGTTTTTGACGTCGTCTTATCACTGAGTAACTCAGAAATGACATATCATTCTCTTCAGCTTTGTTAACGAAAGCATTCCCTTTCTCATCATATCTCCACATATCTGTTGGAAAGAGCAAGCACATCTGGAAATATAATAGTCAGATTGCAGCGCGACTGGAGGTCACTACCACAACACTCACTTCTGCTCAGTCGAGTTGGGCTCTTTTAAACAGCTTACTGTATGAGTGAACCGAGCACGGGCAGGGTCACCAAAACAGGGGAGAACACCAGCGGCGCGTTCCATGCCAGAGGAGCGTGAGGCAGTTAGTAAAACGTTCATGACTAGGTTTGGCATATGGAATAGGTTGATTGGTCAGATTCGAAACTAGCCGGTCACGAGGTGCCCCATTGTTCTTGCAATGGAAAAAGGAAAAGAAAACGTCATTTTTTTCCGCGTTTTTCAATGTCATGCATTAAATGCATCTGCAAAAAAAAACATGATGATTATCTCTATTTTCTCAGCGACGAGTTTCATCTCATAGTACTACAAATTGCATTATCAAACTAGGTTTCTCTTTTTTCTCCTAAACCCTAAAATTAACAGAGATGAAATAAGTGCAACATAATATAAATCCAGAAAAGACCAAATAGATAATAAAATGACAAATAATGACAAACTACACAAAATGAAATATAGATATACGATATAATATATATATATATAAAGATAATAAAAGGAAAAACAGAAAATAAAATAAGATAAAGATCGAAATAATAAAAACTAATTGTAAAGTTATAATAAAAAAATACAAATAATAAATTAAACTAAAAAATAAATAAAACTGAATAATTAAATACAAGACTAGCATAATAAAAAAGTTAAGTGAAATAAAAGAAAGTAATAAAAAAAGTTATGAAATACAATAAAAATAAGAATAAAAAATAACAAATCCATACTAAAATTAATTTTAAAAAATTAATAACAAAAAAAAACTAAATAGAGTAACATTTAAATCTTAAATAATACAATATTAAAAATTAGAATATAAATATATACCAATAATCTAAAGAGTATGAATAAAATAGAATAATAGAAAAAGTAACATAAAACAAATACACTGAATAAAATAAAATAAAATAAACTAAAATAACAATAAAAATAAAATAAAATAAATATAATATAAAATAAAAATAAAATGAAGCTAATACCTCGTCCTTAACAACACCCTATGCACTAAAATAGCCATTCAGTGCTAAACAAAGTAAAGTAAAATAAAATAAAATCTGAAAATACAGCATCCATCTCTCAGTCTTCTTGTTTGGCTTAAAGATTAATTAAACAGAAGTTAGTTAATTATGTCCATTATGTTACGCTTTCATTAGTGATTCAGTCGATCAGAAGATGGTCCTGCGGCTCAACATCATCTGTATGTATTCAGAATCTCTCCTCTTGTATTTTCATGGGAGGAAAAAAGATGTTTGATTCAGAAGAGTTTGGAACAGCATGAGGATGATGGAAAAATGACTGACAGAACCTTAGTTTTATGGCGTGTCGTGAACTCTCTCTTCCTTTCAGGCTCCTCTTCACGACCTGAGCCGCTGTGTTATCTGCTGTTTAATTTTTTTGTGCATCACAGAGCAGAGCGAGAGCTGGAGAATATCACCAGCCTTCAGTCATTCCTGCAAGAACCTTTAACTCTGAGCTTAGAAACATCTAGCGGTGTGCTGAGCATCTTTTTGTAATATTACTGATATTACCAAACATTTGAATGGTTTGAAAAGATGCAAACCAACCGACTAACAGCACAAAACACTAATAAAGTCATACAAATCCACTGAGACTTACTGATGTTTGAGCTCCAGTTCATGATGTCACTTCCTGTGGGATGATGTCATCCTAGGAATGGCCTCCAGGGTTTAAAGTGCTTTCTACAAAACAGGATTGAACAGTGTGGTAGAATTTTTAACTATCAATTAACAACTATATTCCAATTCTAAAACATGATTTTGTTTGAAGCATTTCAATTGTGAGAAAGAAAGCAAACATGCATATCCAGTCAAACCGAAGTAGACCAATGTTTACATTATCATGTTCTCAATTCACTGTCATATTTTAATTAAACAAACTCATATGATGAACATCGTTATAGAAATCTCAGTGGTTATAGTGCAATGTATTTGTATATTGGAACCTGCACTTCAACTGGACAGTTATGTTAGTATCAGGGATACTATTTTGTTTATTTTTCCTTTTCGGATTAATATATTTAATCAGTATTGTATTTTGTTTTATTTTTATTATAAAAAATATCTAAATTAAAATTAAAATAAAATTAAGATAATGAATCAGAATTAATAAAATATCAAAAATAAAAAATAAAAACTTCCAAAATAAAAATAAAGTAGTAAACAATTAATAAAATAAAAAACAGATAATAAATTAAATAAAAAAAGCACCCCCAACCATTTTAGTTTTTGGTTGATATGATCCCCACTGGGATCGACCCAGAACCACCCTCTTTGATCTCAACTAAAAAATAAATAAATAAATAAAGACATACTTATACCACGTTTCTTATATCTACAGTGCTTCCAATTTTAATATATTTCCAAGAAGAAAATTCACCTAAACTCATGGTAAATAGAATCTAAAAGCAGTGTTATTTTAATTATTGTTGAGTATGCTATTTTTAGTTTTGCTAATATATTATATGTTCTGCATTTCGTGTTATGAAATAGTTAACACTTTGTGTTTGACATTTTTCTTTTCTTAGTTTTTGACTGTCGTGTGGAGTTTTTATTATTTTTTATTGTTCAGTTTTTCTTTTTACTTACTTTTCTAATACATCGAGTAAAACTAAATTAAAATGATTAATAAATATAAAAAACACATTATATTTTACTTCAAGGTAAGGAAAATGCTTTTTCATAGTTTTAGCATTAGTTAACTATAACAACCGTGGATAAAACAGGACTCTATCAAATATGATTTTCCATCTATATTCTCCTGTGTATTTAGACACATGATGGACGTGATACATGTAGAGTATAACAGGAACATTCTCAACACGAATGTGAACAGTGAAGGCTCTGCTCTTGTACATTAATACACATGCTGATAACACTCTTTTATTTCTCTGTTGTTTTCTCTTCTGCAGTCCCGCGTGGTGAACCAGCTTTGGACAAATGCGGTGTCAATTTATCGTCTGCAACATGTCCAACACATCAGGTTCAGCAGGCCATGAGCCATGCACTCGTCTGCTAATCATTAAAATATGACTGGCATTTTTATATGAGAGCGGCTGGAATCTGCGGTTCATCTTGGCCTGAATATGACGGAGCGCATCGAATGGGAAAACAGAGCTGCTCTTGATGTTGCGTCATCTTCGTTCTGAGATGTCAAGCGTTTCACTAAAACATTCACAGGGAAGTATTAGTTCATAAACCAACATGCACTGCCTGGAAATAATCTGACCTGCTAATTAAAACATCTGAAGCCAACATTTCCAGCCCTGCATTCCTGTGTTCTGATTAGAATATTAGTTCACAGCTGATGTGAAACACGCACCTGTGATTATAGAGATTACGAGATGAACTCTTGTACTCAAAACTCAGAAATTATTTAAAATGGCAAAACTAATTATGTCCAAATGGATCCAAGCACTTCAAACAGTTCCAGATTCTCAGATCTTGATGCAAAATTTATAACTACTACATTAATTTATCGCTATATTATATTGCAAAGTGAATAAGAACAACAATTGTCCACATCAAACACTGGCTAAGATAAAAAAAATATATATATGAATTATTTATTAATATAATTACAAATCTAAATCTAATCTCTCTCTCTCTCACACACACACACACACACACACACACACATAGACACACAAACACACACACACACACACACACACACACACACACACACACACACATATATATATAACACTATATTATATTATAATATGAATTATATCATATATTTATACAATATACAATACATATTTTTTATTATATAAATATATGATTTAATTGATATATATATATTTATAGTTTAAATGACACTATATTATATTATTATATAAATAAAATCATATTTATACAATATACAATATATATTTTTATTTCTAAAATTTATATTATTTAATTTTTATACACAATTATTGTGGCCAAAAGAATTCACGATAATGATATATCATCTATATATATATATATTATATATATACTATATATCTATATATATAATATATATATATATATATATATATATATATATATATATATATTATATATATATATAAAATCTTGAAAAAAAGAGAAAATTAAATGATGCTATCATTCATAAACCAAAATTGTGCATGTGATTCAAAATAAACGGCTTTGTTACGTCACAAAAAAATAAATGTCTGTGGTTTTTACCTAATCTTGGATCAGTTTTATAAATTTGTAGACATTTTTAATGAGACATATGTGTAATATTATAAAGGGGGATTTTTATTTTTTATTATTTTTTTGTTGGTGTTTTTACAAGCCCACTATAAAACGAACAAAGTACAACAATACATAAGAATTACAACCTATTTTTTACTTCAAATTTGCGTTAAAGCATCAATAGAATGTTTGAAATAACTTCCTTCTGTGAACTGATGAGGCTTCTTATCACAGAATGAGGCAGAAATTATTTTACAGTATTCTATACAGTGATTCAGGCTACGTTGATTAGAATTGCATTAAAACATACATTATCCTTGTGAAAAATACCTGAGATGGCTTGAAATAGACAGATAAACCATACAGCGATAAATTCTGTTTACACTAAAATAGCAGCCTTTTCTTTAGCAACAGGTGTGTAAATAGTAGTTAGGTGGAAGATATTTAAACTTCAGTACTGTAGAACATTATAAAACAGTATGCAATTACATATCAAATATACATTTTATAAAGTGCGGTTCATTCAGAAGACTTCACATGCTGAAACATTCAGAGATTTCAAAGACGCGCAGGTCAGGAGTTTCTTCCAGAGCATTTCTCCAGCTTGTCTTATTTAAGCAGTTCTCAGTCTAATTCAAAGAACGGATGGAAAAAAGCCTCCATGACAGAGTTGATTACATCTGAGCGGCTCCTGGTAGCAGAAGCAGCACTCGGGCTCCCCTCGGAGGGGAGATGACCTTTGACCCGCGCTGAAGAGCGTCCAGATCCGTGATTGCAACTCGATACGCACCATTGTTTCTAACATCTCTACTTCCATTTGGACGTAACGCACCTGAATATCATAACCCAGAAATCACGCAATACACTGCAAGAAAATCATGTTCTTCCGCAGCATTTTTATCTTGTTTTCCAGTACAAATATTTCAACATTCTCAAATCAAGATACATTCATTAAAAATGACATGAGTTATTAAGTCTATTAAGCTTAAGCTGTTTCTTTAAAAAAATAATCAAAATGGATGAATTGAGTTTTTGCTTAAAACAAGAAGAACCAATATATGACCCCAAACCTTTGATTCATGTTTACATTTTTTTACACCATTTGTCTGGTTTTAAGCAAATATCACTTGATCTTGATGTGAACACAAGAAAACAAGTGATTAATGTATCTGATTTTTAAGAATGTTAAGATATTCTTTGACTGCGAAAACAATAGACAAAATTCAGTTTAAAATCAGTTTTGTGCTTTGTACATTAGATGTTTCTCTCTTTTTCAAGCATTACATGGCTTGTTATGAGCAGATTACAATTATTGGAACCACAAATTAATGTTCAGGGGTCAGTCGTTGTACTCACCATAACTTTCTTGTCTTCTGTGCGAAGACAAGAGATTGATTAGTAGCAAGTTTGAACCAGCTTTTCTCTTTTGTATTTAAAGTAAATTTAAACATGATGTGACATTCATTGATGCCAAAACACATTTTTTGTCACATGAAAATTTTGCATGGTCACTGACTTGTAATGACTGCCCAATTCTGATAGAGAATGGTAACCGAAATGTACTGCTTACCGTGGGGGGGAAGATTATCAGTGAATTGTGCCCATTAAATCAAGATTCATTTCCTTTGAGAAGCCATATAAATATTGCATTTATATATGCAAATGAGGTGTACATGTAATTACAACTACATATGCCAAATATTTCCAGAAGATAAATTTGGAAACGCAACATTGATAAAGCCAGGGTTCAAAATTTCTTGAGGAAGTTTGTAGACAATCTTAGAGTTAAAAGGTTTTTCCAGAGGGATTTTTGTATATCTCCTCATTTATCACTCTATAAATCAAGAAAATACTGTCAAACAGACAGAAAACAAACACATTTTCACCATGTTTTTAAGCAATAAAATGTCTCTCAGGTCAATGCGAATATGAACAATCTTCCTCTAATAAACACTTTCAGAATGTCGATAGGAATAAAACTGTAATGTTTTAAACTGTAGTGTGACTGAGCTGAGCTGGAGAAGAAAAATAGATGCAATATGCAATGAAATACACACATAAATGTGTGTTTTGCATTTATGTTTTCTTTCAACTAGTTAAAAACCAAGATATTAGGGGAAATCGTCAAATAGCAAATGATTTTTTTTTTTTGCCTGTAGCATCTTGCCCTATAAAACAAGTAAAATATTACATTTCCAGAAAACAAGGACAGGAGAGTATCTGTGTCATTTTGCCAATTTCCAGTAAATGACCACATCTTAATTTACGGATCTTTCAATATTTTGTACTAGAAAACAAGACAAGAATACTGAGCGAAGAGAAGAACATCATTTTTTTGCGGTCTGTCTGTTTCTCACACAAAGCCGATCATATGACTGCAGAAGACTTCAAAACAGGGCATTATGATACTTTATGATGTTTTTTGCCATTTGCTGGAGCCTGAGCCCTACACTTGTTAATGTATGCCGACACCCAGAAGAATACTGCGATATTCATTCTTTTTTATTGGTAACCAAAGAACAATAATACAAGAGAATAATACTTGAAACAGCAACATGAAGCGCTAAATAAATCACGAACAAGTTTTTTAACTTTGTCATTCAAAATATGACCCTTGTTAACATTCCTCGCTGAAGTGATGCAAAGAGTATTTACTTTATTTCCCCTTAAAAGCCAGAGTTTAAGGGCAGATGACCTCTAATAAGAGTGAAAGGTTTACATACTTGCAGTATTTCCTAAATAAATACGGGGGGAGTTTTTCCTCGGCAGAGTAGTAGGATTCAGATTACTAGTAGTGATTCAGATACTGGCAGCTCTAGGGGACGCTCTTCAAACACAAGCAGGCCCTTCTTGACCTCTGACCTTTGCCCTGGAGGGCGCATCATCAAATACTAAGCTGTTTTTGATTTGCCCACAAAATGACCCCAAAGCGCCAAAGTCAACCACCTACAAGAGCATTTCTTGCGAAGTTGTCTAGGGTGACCGAGTAAGAAAAACACGTTCACGCCAGAAAGAACAAAGTGCATGATTAAAGCATATTAGCCACTCGAGGCTGCTGATTTATCCACATGTTTATCGGGTGTGAAAAAAACAAAATCTTAATTGCGCGTAAATTTAAAAATCACTGTAACCGAAGGCCTCAAGTTGCTTATTGCTCAATTTTTTTTTTTGCTTTACAGTGGGAAAAAAAAAGCTTCAAACACAGTATTGAACACCAATGTTTTAATACGATTACATTTAGGTTATGGAAGCTTGTTTCTGGCATCACAGAATAAACAAATATAAAAAGATTATTTGCCAATTCTTCATCTCACAATTCATAGGCTTTTTTTTTCCATAACACAAAGTTCATATACTCATAATTTTGGCATTTATATTTAGCAGAACCGTTTCTTATCCAAAGTTGACTTACAGTGGTATTCCATGTCTATACTTTTTTTTTTTTAACCAGTATGTGTGTTCCCTGGGAATTGAACCCACAACCTCTTGTGCTGCTGACACAACTCTACCACTGAGCCACAGAAACACATTTTGTTGTTTTTTCCCTGAATTCTAAGTTTACTTTTCATAAATTATTCTCACAATTCTTTTTTTTCTGCCACAGAATAAAACAATTAAAAAAAAAAGTAATTGTGATGTTTTAACTCACAATTCTGACATTGTTTTCTCACATTTTTTTTATCTTGAAAGTTTAAATCTTGAATGAAATTTTTTTGTTGCTGTTTGTTGTGTTTGGTTCTGCCACAGAATGATTAAAACAATCAAAATATAATACGTGGCGGAAAGAAGCCAAGATATTTGCTTTAAAATTGAAAGATATAAACTAGCATCTTCCAAGAATAAAAGTCAGAATTGTGAAATTGAAATCAATTTGTAATTACCTGTTTTATTGTAAAAAAATAAAATAAAATAAACTAAAATAAAATAAAATAAATAAAATAAAATAAAATGCTGTGATGTACACATAATTCAGAGCCAAAAAAGTGAGATAAAAATTGTGAGATTAAAAAAGACGCCTGTTTTACCGTTTTCATTGTTTTACTCAGTGGCCAGAAATAAGTGTGACCAGACATCAGACTTCCATATTTAGTAATCATTAAGAAGAAGAAGAAGATAGAAGAATAATGAAGAAGACGAGAAGACAGAGAATAAAAAAAAGAAAAAATCTGGACACTGGATATCTTGACAGCCTACAAGGTTCACTACACGTAAACAATCCCAGAAAACTGATGAAATAGGTCAGCACCCATTCAAAAAATTAAAATAAAATGCACGGTATTTCTGGATTAGTTTTTTGCCCATGTGAGTCCTGGTTAATCTCTGAGCGACCTCTCAATGTCCCAGCGAGTTGTGATTTGTTTCACAAACCCTTCATGCTTTGACTAACAGCTCAGTGGAGTCTCCTGTCTCCGGCTTTTCATGTTGCCAGGAAGGTATTTGTTCAACAAGTAAATAATTACAGATCCGTTCATTAACTTGAATGGGCGACACATCAGGCGAGAAGTGGACAGTGCAGTGATGGACACGTGTTGGACTGTTGTGTCTGGCGTATTTTCTGCCTCGCGGCACGATGACCATTATGAGTTATGCCTGCTAAAGTCATTGTAGGAAATTTCATAATTGACTCAGTGAGCGTATAATCTTTCGTAGATTATCAAATGATACTTCAGAGAATATGGCCTTTCTGGCTGAGGCCTTAAACACACACACAGCGCTGAGAGAAACTCTGTCATTAGTCAGTGTTGGAATTTTTGTTTGGGGAATTTAACACACACACAGCGCTGAGAGAAACTCTGTCATTAGTCAGTGGACCAGACAAAATGAACAGGGAAAATGGAGCTAATGAAATGGTTGCAGGATGATAATTCTTTTCCATATGTTTTTCATAGAGTTAGTTGCTGCATATTCTTAGTTCTTTTCCACTGCTGATTCCTTTTTTGGTTTTATGACATACCGACCAGGCAATATATATATAATAATATAGATTATATATATATATATATATAATATTATATAATATATATAATATTATAATTAGGTATATACAGTATATATATATATATATATATATATATAGATATATTATTATTATTATTATATTATTATTATATATTATTTCTTTTCTCTCCATGAATTGGCCACTTTTGAGATTTTGGGCTATTTGGCTTTTAGTAACATGTTGTTTCAGACTAGTGGAAAAAAAATGTCTATAATAAAAGTGTTTATTTTATTGCACTTTATCGTTAGTAGATTTTAACTACAGTACGTGAAAAGGCTGTTTTCTCAAAATGAGTTTTTTCTCCACTTTGGGAACACTAGCACACACCAAACTTTACAGTTTTATTCCTCTGTATATTCTGAAGGTTTTTACTGAGGGGTTTGTTCATATCATTCATTTTTATTCTCTATATTCTGCATTCCTAAAAAAATTATGAATTTATAAACAGAACTTATTATTATTTTTTTTTAATTTATTTTTTATGTAATATGGTTTATGGTGTGATGTTTTGCTTCCATAATTTGTCTTCTTTCCAACTAGTGGAAAGAAACCATCCAAATCCATTTTTCCAGTAAAAAAATCCAGTGCATTTTATTGCACTTTATCTGTTTGCATCTGTAGATTTCAATTGCAATCCTTTTAAGGCCGTTTTCTCATAATAAGTCTTTTTTCTCCACTTCAGCAGCACTTACATATACCAAAATTTACAGATTTGTTCTTGTCCATGTTCTGAAGATTTTCACTGAGGGGTTTGTTCATATTTAATTCACCTGGTTTTGTTGTTGCACTTTGTTTCTGTAGATTTCAATTACAATGCATAATTTTAAAGGCTGTTTTCTCAAATTACGTTTGTTTGTACACTTCAGCAGAACTTAGATGCAACAGATTTTGCAGTATTATTACGCTCCGTATTCTGACCACTTTTACTGAGGGTTTTGTTCATGTTTCATTCACACTGATTTATATAAGATTTTACTCCTAGAAACATGATGAAAATGTGATTTTCTCTGGCTGTTGACAATATTTTCTGATTTATGGAGTGATAAAAAGAGAAATCCAAAATCCCCTCAGTAAAAACCTTTAACTCAAATATGTCAATAAAATCAGATAAGAATTTTTAAACTGGCTTTATCCAATGTTCAGATTTATCTTCTGAAAGTGTATGCAAATTAGTGTTAGGTGATGCATAATTTACATATTTAAACAGAAAACTAAAAAAAAGATTGCAATTTTTTTATGTAATCAATCAACTGCGAAACTATGATGATATCTATTAAATTTTTTACCCTATTCACTTGTCTTAATTGGTGTTGGTGTATCTTCCTACACATGAGTGCTTGAGCTCAAAAACGTAGTGGGTTTCTTGCATGGCACATGTGTTCTCTGTTCTTCATTACATGTAGACGAAACATCCTAGCGGCTTGGCAGAATCTGTCTTTCATGTGCATTAGTCGAGTTTCCCTCTGCAGAGTATAACCAGAAACACCCCAGAGCCGTGAGCAAGGTCACGGTGTCTCCTGCCAGCCTGCAATATCTAATAAAAGAGAAAAGGGACAAAATGGAAATTCCCTCTGCAGAGTATAACCAGAAACACCCCAGAGAGATGAGGGTGTTTTTGGAATGATGTAGGGTTTGGGAAATTTTTTTTTTCCAAAAGAACCTTTCAGTGAACAGTTTAAAAAAAAAAAAACATTTTTTTAATTAGTGTGCAGAACATTTTAATAGTCGGAAGAAACTTTTCCAATATAAAGAACCTTTTGTCCAATGGAAAGTTTTGATGAATGATAAGGTTATTTACTATTTGACTTTCGAAGAAGTCCCAAAATAGAAAATAAAAACATTTAAAGTTGGTTTAGATGGTTTAACATTAAAAAGGGATGCAGAAGTACTGGAATGATTGGATCATAAACAAAACGAGACCAAACCAAGTTTTCACAACGATGCCACAGAAGAACCATTTTTGGTTCTTCAAAGTACATTTCAATTAACAGTTCTTAAAAGAACCATTATTTTTATAATGTGAAGAACTATTTTTCCACTATAAAGAAATAACCTTTTGTGCAATGGAAAGACTCAATGAATGTAAAATTAAATGCCAATGAAAAACCTTTATGTTATGTTAAGAGATTGCAGGCACAACAAAAGTCATTTTCCTGATTGATTTCCAAAAAGTGCCCATGTAAACATTTAAAGGGTTAAAGTTGAATTTAGATGTGGTTTAAAATGATTAAAGTGGGACATTGTAGAAACCAAAAGTATTGGAAGGTTTTGGTGGATGGCAATAGAAAAAAATAGAAACGAGCCCATGTGAAAATAACATTGTCAATAGTGGTTTGAAATATCAGAAAGGGACAACGTATGCAGAATTAAGGGAATGAATAGAATCAAAACAACAACATGAAAATACAAACAAACAAAAACAGTATAATTCGAACAAAGCAATTTAAATACCGAATAAATAAAATAGAACAACATCAACAACCAACCATCAAACACTACAAATGTAAATAAAGCAAACAAAAACCAAACTAAACAGAATTAACACTCTTTATATCAGCAAGACTTAACCAAACAGCAAAAGACTGTTATAATCCACATGTGTCGAGATGAAAGCTTCACGTAAAAGTCACGTGAGAGCTGCAGCGAACCTAAAGAGCGCGCAAAAAAGCCTGGGGAAAAAAAAAGGGGTACCTGCGTTAAATCTCCAGAACCGTTCAGAGGAGAAAACAGACAACGTGTGTACTCTGTCACGTCCCTCAAACCCTCCTGTAAACCATGACAAAGACACAATATCAAAAAACACAGGGTAATCTTAATCAGTGCATCACCCCTGCTTGCATGAAAACTCTTGATATGAAAAAGATTTATAATGCTTATCAGATTTGTCTTTTTTAAAAAAAGAAAAAAAAAAAATAAAAGCATTTAAAATACGATCCACAAAGACAGTTTGATTGTCACTGTCCTTTGTTGCTTTTAAGACGTTTTAAAGATGAGCAGCATGGCATTTGTTGGAAAGCAGGACTGCATAGAAGGTTCTGGTTTTGACCCTGAGAGAAAGAAACCAGAGCTGAGCTCAAGAGGATTAACTCTTATAGACAGTCAGGAACTAATCAATTCTGACATAATAGACCTGTACATAAACATAGTGAAAGAACATCACTGATTCAGATGAGAGAGCAGGACAGAAGGTCACTGGATTAATGGACTTCAAAACCTTGTTTCTGGTGTACAAAGAGCCTGTCCCGCCAACATTTTCAGCAAAGGAAAACACAACACTGGTGTTGTCAAGACTCCCCCCGCCTTCAGTGCTCAATACTGGGCGCAATTCTAAAAGATCGAGCACCTTGCAAAACCACTGCCTTCGTAGAAGCTTTGAAACCCTGAGTCAATCCTGTTTTTTCAAACAGTGATGGGGGCTTATGAAGCACTGCTTCGTTGACGCTTTAGATATATTAGACTTTGTAAAAGCAGTTTTTATGCAAGCTTCGGCCTGAGTTTTTTTGGTTGGATTTACACAGTGGTTTGATGGTCACCGAGGCGTGTGGAGTTTTGTTCACTATTTCGTAAACAGTGAACATTTTACGAGGCAGTTTGTATATAGACCCCCACCCCCTTCCTTAACGTTGCCATGTCCAACAAGCCAATGGAGCTCTCACGTATTGAAAAATACATCAGGACTGATCAGCTCTTCCTCTTTACTATTATAGCCTGAAAATAACATGAATGAACAGCAGAAGTATGTTTGTTTGCACCATGAAACAATTCAATACACACCCATTTTTCAAGTTAAATCTAACGTCAATCTACTCTCCTGTCTGGTTTGTTGTTTGGACAAAATGGCAGATTTCAGCTATGATTTGTCAGATCGTCCTGTCCATCAAACCCGTGAAAGGATCAATTTTTTTTTAGCCTCGAAAGGTTAGTTTTTGTCATATCCTTGTCCAACTAGTAACACGGAGTACATCAGACAATATTTCTTGACACCTTTTGTTATTAATAACGGTTTTGAAATGCGTTATATTGATCATCAGTGATTTTACCTTCGTTTTTTGTATAGCGAACGTTATCAACGTGTGAATCTTTATGCTAATCATTGGTTTTAACTGATTCAAGTTTCGAAAAAAGAATGAGTTTTCTCTTATACTACTTGAATCTTGCCAAGGAAGTAATTAACTTAATCAAACTTAACCTGCATATACATCCAATGTAAAGACCTCAGAGTGTTGAAGAAAAGTCCTTCCAACATTTTTTTTGACTTTCATGGCAAAGATTCAACATCCAAATTAGCAATTCCTCCACGTTTTTTATCAATTAACACCCCTTGGCTTTCAAGTTAATATTTGAAAATCACTTCACATGTTCCCTAGTAATGAAGTTAAAAGTCAAATGACCATGCTAGTAAACAAGTAATTCATATATTTTTTTAAATGATGGTATGATTGGTGTTTTTATAGAGTTCAACAAACATTTTGTTTCTTCTCACAGATCTGAGGTTCATCCAAGCAGATGTTTTCCATAAACAGGACTACAGATGAAGGAGTAAGGGATTACTTTATTATTTAAAAGTATGTATACAGGTTCTATCCAGGGAAATACCGGCAGACTAGGACTATATGTACAATTCACTTTTTTACATTATGTCTTTACAAGAGTTGTACTTTAAAAAACCAATGCCTTTCTAATACATTGAAAAAAATACACACTTCACATACAAATGAAGCGTTGGCATACACACATAAATAAATTATCACCATCAACATTCACTGACTGCCCACAACAAACTATCTCTACGCAGCCAAGAACATAAACGGTTTACATCATTTCATCAGAAAACACGCGTATGTAATCATTAATAAACAAAACACTCTCTGTTAATCTTTAATGAAATATTGCTAACATATTAATAAGATGCAACAATTGGATGGATCGTTTATGACCAATCAAAGGAACAGTTCAACCAAAAATTATTTAATCACACTCATGTTGTTTTGAGTTATGAGCTAAGCATTTCCCAAAAGCATCATAAGCCTTAGTAGATCGTCAAAAAAAAACATTGGCACCAACGGTCTCTGCAATCTGATTAGTCTTATGAGGCTTTTTGGAAATGCTCTGACATTCAGCAATAGCTCATTTCTTAGCTGCAATCGATTCTTCAGAAACTTAACCAGTCATATGATTTTGCAATGACGTGAGAGCGAGCAAAGAACCGACTGAAATACGTGAAGGTTTGACATGCATCCATGAATCAGCCTTTTGCTCTGTTAATTGCTGAATGTTCTTTGAATAGCAAAAACTGATAAACTGTAGTTTCTCCACAGCTGAATCACCCATTCTTCAATTAAAATGTGAATAGATTTCATATACGGTTGGGGTGAGAAGTTTACATGCCCCCCCTTGTTTTTTTTTTCAGACTCATCAAAATGTTAATTATTATTTAACAAAGTAAGAGGAATCATACCAAATCCACTGTTATTGTTTATTTTAGTACTGACCTGAATAAGATTTTACATAAAAGATGTTCACATACAATCCACTAAAGAGAAAAAATGACCCGTTCAAAAAAGTTTTCATCCCCCTTGGATTCTTAATACTGTGTTTGTTAGCCTGAATGATTCCACAGCTGTGGTGTGTTTTTGTTTAGAGATAGTTGTTCACGAGTCCCTTGCTTGTCCTGAACAGCTAAACTGCCTGCTGAAAAATCCTTCAGCTCCCACAAATTCTTTGGTTTTCCAGGATTTTTGTGTATTTAAAGATCAAAATTCAACTATTATATTTTATGTGAAATATCTTATTCAAGGCAGTACTAAATAAACAATAACATGCATTTTGTATGATCCCTCTTATTTTAGTAAAATAATTAAAATTTGCAGATTCTGAAGGGGGTGTAAACTTTAGACCTCAACTGTAGTATGACTACATTGCCAGGATTTACCTCACCCATTGACATTAACTTTCTGAAATGGTGTAAATTCACACATAAACTATTGCTGTTGCTCGAGAGTTCCAGGTTATTTCAAAATCAAAGTTGTTGCAATGAAAACCGCAGAGCTTGAGGAGAGAACGAGGGTGAGGCGTTGAATATCTGTGGTTTCGCATCTGTCGAAAGCTGCGATTAGCTGCACGCTGTGTTGCGTCTTCTGACCATTTCAGGGTATTTCTCAGCTGAAAGACTTCTTGATGCTGCTAACTTGCTGATGATGAAGATGAGCTTCTGTAAAGAACAAAAACAAATATAAACATCACTGTGAAGGATCCATGTGAAACGTTTTATTTTTTGAGAATTGATACAATAATAATACATTTTAATATTAGATTTTATGAAGCTTTAGTTACTTTTTAACAATTTCCATGAAAAAAATTATGTGTCAATATAGAAAATTAAATAGCTGGTTTAGTTTAAAATGTTGGAAATGTTATGAAGACATGTTTTGGGATGCAAAAGTATTGGAATGATGGAATCAGAAACAAGATGGAAGAAAAAAAAAACAGTTCAAAATGCCAAATATTCAAAACACAAAGTATACTCAGAAATAAATAAAATAGAACAAAACATGAAACAAAACAACCAAATAAAAGTTCCAAATACAGTAAAGTGTTTTTTTATCAACAATAGAACAGAAGAACCATTTTTGCAAAATGCAACAAATACAAACAAAAAGAGCCTAATTTAAAACACCAATTCTATAAATTAAAAAAAACACCTAAAAAAAAAAAAAAAAAAAAACGTATCAAAACTCAAAACACAATAATGTAAATGAAGGCAACAACACCTATTTATTTTATTATTATTATGATTTTTAATATTATAGTGCCTGATTTTCTGGTCAAAATAAACCAGTTTCAACAGGAGAAAAATTGTTTCTCAAGGTGCTGGACTGATACATGATAATCAAATGCTGCAGTGGGGGTTAATTACTTACTAATTGTAAGTCTGATTACTGTAGTTAATGAAGCATGTAGTCTGATACTTATTAATGATGTATTCTAACTACTGTTAGATTACTTTTAGATTACTTATGACCAAAATGTTTTACTTTTAAAATATTTTGTTTACCTCAATGCAAATAACTAACATCAGAAAACTGAACAAACAAATGTGTCGTTAAACGACTGAAATATTAACAATAAAAATGTGTTTTAATTTTTGTATATTCTTCAATGAATGCTATGTAATTTTAGGTCCAAATGGCGCCGCCGGTTTGACTGACAAAACTTAAAGTGGTTTCAACTTTTATATACTTTTGCTTTCTCCTTTTACTGAATGATATAGTATCTCTATGTAATCTGTATTATGAGCATTTTAAAACAATGATGACAATCTGAGCAATTACAAGTACTAGTTCAATTTGACACGGACAATCCTGAAATCGTAACGTATAACTATTTATTAGCATTTTAAAACATTATACAATCTAATTACAAGTACTAATTTTTGGAATCTGATTACGTAATCCAGATTGCATGTAATGAGTTACTACCCAGCATTACTTTTTACAATAATTGCATTAACTGATGCGTTACTCCCTAAAAAAGTAACTAATTATGGTTACTTAGTCAATTTTTTATGGGAAGTTAATGTTTTTATGTGTTACTTTGAGTTACTACTTTTTAAATCTGAGCAGGACTTGCTTGTTTTTTTATATGAAAAAAAGTTCTTATTTTACAAATGTAAAGCCCTTTCACATCAAATGTAAATGAATGAGCCTCAGGCTGAAGGAAATGTGAATTTACGTCTGTACAGTAGAATATGACGCAGGAGAAGAAAGTTCAACACTATTCAGCAATAAATAAAATGAAACAAAAATGTGTCATTTTTTTGCTTAGTATGACTGACTGAATCATCAAAAGTCAGTAGCAAGACACGTGGTCATAAAAATTAGAGCTGCAAAACTCTACTTTCGTCACCATTTGTCTTCACAAAAATTTATAAAAAAATTAAAAAAAACTTTGCTTTCGCTTGTCCCTTAATCCCACCCGTCTAGCCTAGTACTTGTACTTGTACAACACCCACAAACTTTGTTTTTACACAGCACTTCCTGTGTTTATTTGACCCCTCTTAATGATGAATCGCTTGATGCATTCCTTTGTCCTTGATGCAGTCGCTTTGGATAAAAATGTCTGCTAAATGAATAAATGTAAATGTTAAATGGGATTAAATACATAAAAGATATTTGTCTTATTTAACATAACATACTTCGTATGCTCTGTGTCTCTCCAAATCAGCGTAGCACCGTTTTGGAGAATATCCGCTGAACGCAAACTGCGTACGCTCTTCTGTGTCAGCTGCGACACAAGGATACATTTCCTACGTGTATTAACCCTTTGATTTGAACTAAAACAGTGTATCCTTGTGGCGTGGCTGACACAGAAGAGCGTACGCTGCCTGCATACAGCTCATATTCTCCAAAATGGCACAACGCTGATGGACACCAATTGTTGAATAAAGTCGTTATTTTTTTGTTTTTCTTCATGTACACAAAAGTATTCTCGTCACATCATAATGAATTTATGGTTGAAATCACTGATGGCAGATGGAGTATCCTGATGATGCTTTTCATACTTTCCTGGGCCTGACAAGGAACACTGTTATTTAATTGGCAGTCTATGGGACAGTCACTAAGCCTCCTCCCGGTTTTCCATCCAAAATATCTTTAAATTGTGCATTCCAAAGATGGAACAAAGCTTTTATTCATTTTGGGGGTGGAGTAACCCTTTAATCTCTAGAATCCATGTTTGCTTACTTTGCTGCGAAGCGGCGTCTGTTGAAGATCTTCTTTCAGTCACAGGGTCCTCCTTTCTCCCGCCGCAGTTACTCACCTGAACCTCTAACCTGTAGAAAGTGCCCGGCCGGAGGTTGGACACGACCAGAAAGTTACGATCCTGGAAAACCACAAAAGCAAAAATACACACAGCTTTTAGACTGATACCGTCATCAGATCCTCATAATACAGCCACTTTTCATGGAAATGCAACAAAATGATTTATATATGAAATGACTATGTTGTCATTTTGTATAATCCACTGGATTTTCCCTCTTTTCAGATCGTTAGACAAATCAGATTATTCCTGAAAGAGAAGCTCACATGCGTTTCTCCAACATGTTTTGGCGTGAAGCATCGTCCAGCGCCTTCATGTTTGTCATGAGCTCATTGGAAATCCTTCAGATTGACTCGTTATGAAGAATGAAATCATCCATAAACATCACAGATTCCACATCATTCACACACGAGTCCAATCTGATAATGATGGCGTGCCTCGAACCGGCCTTCACAAAAGATCTGAGGAATCATGCGGATGAGAACTGGATGCAATTGGATTTGATGTATTTCAATCTGATTGAGTCGATTAAAGCTGAACTGTTTGTTCTAGGAGGAGAGCAGCCAGTGTTACTGATGGAGACAGCGCTGATGTCAGATGAAGAATGAGCTCAAAACGACACTCAATCACTGGGAACATACTAATAACTACCATATGAAGACTAATAAATCATTTACTTCAAGATAAACCTTCCCATTAGGATTGGGTGATGTAGCTGAAAATTATATCTCAATATTTTTCAGGTTTATTTCTGCTGTAATATTTTAAGTTTAAATATTAAATGCTATTAAATTATATCAACTGTATAATATATTAAAAGTTATGTTTTTATTATTTCATATATAATGTAATTTATATACTCAGATTTTTGAGAAATTCCATTTAAATATTAAATATCGTACTTTTTTAATTGTAATGTTATAATTGTAATACAATGTAATATGAATAATTAATGTTAATTATGTCAGAAATTAATGAATAATATAATAATTAATGAATATTAATAATAATTATATAAATATATATGTATTAAGTGATAAAATGTATTGTTTTTATTGTTTCTAATTTTATTTAATGTATATATATAGATATATATATATATATATATATATATATATATATATATATATATAGATTTAGCGGGTTTTTGAGAAATTTCATTTAAATATTATATTGATAAAACGGCAATGCCATGTAAATATTTTATATATAAATTAACAAATATTATACTATATTAATGAATGAATATTTATAATTAATTCAATATAAATTATATGTTGCTATGTAGTATTTTAATTCATATAGTATATAGATTTTTATTCTAATTTTATATATGAATTAATATACGATATGGGACGAGTCTGAAATTTGTCTAGCGTTACAGCAGGTTCACTCAGAATTACAATACTTTATCACATAAACAACACAGACTACAGAGCTTTCTCACACACACTCACAAAGAAAATTGAAAAAAAAGGACCTTTACTTTTTACATTTTATATGAGTTCTTCAACAATAATACAGCTTGATGTACAAATGAATTCTTTAACTTCATTCGACTGTATCATGGGACCTTATATCGTCGATTAGATGGCAACAGTACAAATTCATTATACAACACATGATTAGGTTCAGAAACTAGGTTATTAGCTAGTCTTACAGGATTATTATGGTAAGATAGTTCATCTGCTTTTTGAAGATGCTGACCCACTATTTTAGAGCACATTTTTAGTAAGTTCATTAGCTTTGTTTTTAGACTAACAGATAAACTCATATACCAAACTGAATTACAGTACTGCAAGACACTCATGATTACAGACATAAAAAACAATAAAAGAATCTGCTTTCTTGCTCCAAATGACCTCTATCTACGGAGAAAGTAGATTTTTGCATTGATTTATTACAGATACCATCTATATGATCTCTCCATGATAATGTTTTGTCTATCCATACTCCTAAATACCTATATGCTTCTACTTGTTTGATGTTCTCTTCATGTATAAGAACAGGTGTTGTATGAATGTCAGCAACAGGCCCTAACACTATCTCCTCAGTTTTTTTAAGTTAATACTAAGGGCATTATAGTCCATTATATACACATTATATACATTATATACACCATTTGACCAGTTTGTTTACCGCCTGTTGATGCTGTTCTAGGTATTCTTGGTTATTCAATAATTATATTAACACAGTATCATCGGAGTACTTTAAAATATACTGATCACTCCTGTTTAATCGACAGTCATCTGTATACAGAGTAAATAACATAGCAGAGCTTACACAACCCTGAGGTACACCAAGTCACAAACATTTGTTTTTACCTCTGTCGACAGGACATTGTTCACTTTAACCCTTTGGGTTCTATTGGTGAGAAAAGAGAGGTGCCATTTAATTAAGTATGGGTTCACGTCTAACTGTATTAGTTTAGACACAAGAGTGTTAACTTGAACAGTATCAAATGCAGGTGAAAAGTCAAGAAATAATACTCAGGGCTCTGAACCGGTTCAAGGAACGAAAACGAAAACCGGAAACGAAATAAATTTTGACAGGAACAGAAACAGAAACAGAAACAGAAACGAAATCAAATTTTATAGTTCCGAACAGAATCGAAAATTTGAAATGGCCATTAACCGGTTAATAACGTTATTTTATCGTTCCATTTAATATTTGAAATTTGCTGTCATCCAATCATGAATTCCAGTAGTACTATGCAAATGTGACGCTGAAGCCAACGAGTGAAATGTCCGCTCAGCTGTGAACTCATCGTACAGTAGGTAAGTCGCAATGGCAATGCACTGCCCTTAGAGTTTATCTGAGGATAGTGTAAGACGAATTCAACAGATCGCACACACCTGCAGCGCTTCTGTGAATGAAGAAAACAGAAAAACTATAGGCTTACATAAAAAGGAATATTGGCATATACTCTAAATATATTTCACTTAAATCATACTGACAGATTAACGAAACGAAAGAAAAAATGTGCTAAATTACGGTTCAAACAGCAGAGAGTAGTTTTCTTTATTTTGCAAAAGCTTTGCAGTTTTAATTATTTTGCAAAAGCTTGACAGCTTTGAATAATGTCTTGCTTCTGTATAACCAACCAGCGTTGGTATGACCATCGCACCGGCGCCTTACGCGCACACACAACATAATTTTGCTATATTGAAGCCTGTTCATTATCAAAATAAAATACAGTTAAAGAAACAAATAAAAAAGTAAACACTGCTCTGTTTTACAAAATTTGTTGCATTCAGCGTGACCGCGCCTCACTGTGCTGAAATAGCCGATGTGAAGGATGATGTTTTATGTCAATGAAAATACAAACACTATATAATAAATAATATTTTAGCATCCAGATACTTCGGGAATATGGAAACATTTGGATTCGTGCCGAATGAGAGAGGTACGCATCAGCTACACCTTAAATTAATTTGTTTTTGGATTGACGTTTTTTATTGCCTAAACTTTAGAGGATTTGTTTTGGAGAGAAACTAATAACTGTTTCTATAATGTTTGTAAACATTTTGCTTTAGCCTACAGGCATTTTAGCCTTCATTATTTCGGAAAGTAATAGGGCTAATAAAATGTGACGTGAGCCGCGACTTATGTTTTTTTCATTCTCAAAACGCAATATTATAATAAGCACACCCATCTGGACCAACAGCTTTTCTAGTATTAACAGACCGAAATGTCTTCCGCAACATCGATCACTATCTTTTGGGAGGAAGACGATACAATGTTAATAGTTCATTGTTGCTTGTGGCGTTCAAATCTTGTAAAAAATGTATTTAGTTCATTAAGCAAGCTGACTTTGTTGTCTGTTACAATACATTTGTTGGAAGAGGATAAACCTGTCATTTTTTTCATGGTATCCCAGACTTTCTTATTGTTTTTGGTTCTGAAGGCTTCTTCTAAGCACTGTCTGTGAGCTTCTTTAGCTTTCCTCATTTTACTTTTTAATTCTATTTCAGTATCTTTCATTTCTTTAGGATCTTTATTTCTAAATGCTACATTCCATCTATTTATAATTTCCTTAATATCCTTGGTGATGTAAGATTTATTGTTTGGATATACTTTGATATTCTTTGTAGGTATTACCAGTTGCACACAAAAGTTAATATAATCATTGATTACTTCAGTTCTTTCATCTAATGTTTCATCATGGAAAATTTCCCAGTTTGTACAATCAAAACAAGCTCTTAAGTTCTCTCTACTTTCATCTGACCATACTCTGATTACTTGAATAAATACAGGTGCATCTCAATAAATTAGAATGTCGTGGAAAAGTTATTTTATTTCAGTAATTCAACTCAAATTGTGAAACTTGTGTATTATATAAATTAAATGCACACAGACTGAAGTAGTTTAAGTCTTTGGTTCTTTTAATTGTGATGATTTTGGCTCACATTTAACAAAAACCCACCAATTCGCCATCTCAACAAATTAGAATATGGTGACATGCCAATCAGCTAATCAACTCAAAACACCTGCAAAGGTTTCCTGAGCCTTCAACATGGTCTCTCAGTTTGGTTCACTAGGCTACACAATCATGGGGAAGACTGCTGATCTGACAGTTGTCCAGAAGACAATCATTGACACCCTTCACAAGGAGGGTAAGCCACAAACATTCATTGCCAAAGAAGCTGGCTGTTCACAGAGTGCTGTATCCAAGCATGTTTACAGAAAGTTGAGTGGAAGGAAAAAGTGTGTAAGAAAAAGATGCACAACCAACCGAGAGAAGCGCAGCCTTATGAGGATTGTCAAGCAAAATCGATTCAAGAATTTGAGAGAACTTCACAAGGAATGGACTGAGGCTGGGGTCAAGGCATCAAGAGCCACCACACACAGACGTGTCAAGGAATTTGGCTACAGTTGTCGTATTCCTCTTGTTGAGCCACTCCTGATCCACAGACAACGTCAGAGGCATCTTACCTGGGCTAAGAAGAAGAAGAACTGGACTGTTGCCCAGGGGTCCAAAGTCCTCTTTTCAGATGAGAGCAAGTTTTGTATTTTATTTGGAAACCAAGGTCCTAGAGTCTGGAGGAAGGGTGGAGAAGCTCATAGCCCAAGTTGCTTGAAGTCCAGTGTTAAGTTTCCACAGTCTGTGATGATTTGGGGTGCAATGTCCTCTGTTGGTGTGGGTCCATTGTGTTTTTTGAAAACCAAAGTCACTGCACCCGTTTACCAAGAAATTCTGGAGCACTTCATGTTTCCTTCTGCTGACCAGCTTTTTGAAGATGCTGATTTAAATGATCATGGTGTTTGTGTGCTTGACTGGCCAACAAACTCACCAGACCTGAACCCCAGAGAGAATCTATGGGGTAGTGTCAAGAGGAAAATGAGAAACAAGAGCCCAAACAATGCAGATGAGCTGAAGGTCACTGTGAAAGAAACCTGGGCTTCCATACCACCTCAGCAGCGCCACAAACTGATCACCTCCATGCCACGCCGAACTGAGGCAGTAATTAAAGCAAAAAGAGCCCCTACCAAGTATTGAGTACATGTACAGTAAATGAACATACTTTCCAAGAAGGCCAACAATTCACTAAAAATGTGTTTTTTTTTTTTTTATTGGTCTTATGAAGTATTCTAATTTGTTGAGATTTTTGTTACATGTGAGCCAAAATCATCACAATTAAAAGAACCAAAGACTTAAACTACTTCAGTCTGTGTGCAATGAATTCATTTAATACACGAGTTTCACAATTTGAGTTGAATTACTGAAATAAATGAACTTTTCCACGACATTCTAATTGATTGAGATGCACCTGTATGTATAAATATTTACATATAATATTTATGTTGAATTTTTGATATAGTAGTTAAATTTATATCCATTTATCTATCTGTGTGTGTCACACAATTATATGTACTACAGAAATTAAATTTTTTTATTTTATTTATGCATTATATTATTACTTAATATCATATTAAGTTATATTTTTATTGGCAACAAAACTATACTAATACATTGTGAACATTTGATATCTCACTCAACATTACTTCATCCAGAAAGCATCCAGATACAGTCTGAGGTCTGCTCAGTAGAAGCTGACTAAAAGAGCAGCCTCGGTGCCTCATGCAGCGCTCGATTCATCAGACGGATCCTGTGGGCCGATGCCAGCGCTGGGGTTATGCACACAAGATGATTGTGTATCATATTTTACACTCTTGGACTTCAATATGTAACCGATTTTCCATGAGAGGCGCTCCAGTGAGAAAACGCGGCCAAGAACACGTAATGTAAGTGTAATTTATGTAGCTTTCATGAGAGAACAGCGTGTGTGGAGACGACTCACAGGTGGCAGGATCTGAGACTGGGAAATAATGCTGTTGGGAAGGCTGTTCGGGCGGCTCGCGCTGGAAACCTCCACCCATGTGACCTGGAAGCCTGTGATGGGCTGAAGCGGCTGCTGAGGAGGCGACATCCAGTGGAGAGGAGACGTCAGGTTTCAGTTTTGCGTCGTTGAAGGACGCCGTCAGATTCTCAGGCTTCGCTAAAACCTTCGCCGGCGCTGAGAGTTTTAGAAAAACATCAAACATATCAGGAGACCACACAAAAATACACTAAACACTCATCAGACTGTAGGAATGAGGTGTCAGACAGAGGACATAGCAATTTTTATAAATATACTGCATAATGACAAAAATACATAAATATTACGAAAAATATGGGAACTAATCACTGAATTGAATTAACTGAGGGTTTCATTTTAAGCACTTAGTACCAAGGTTATTATTGTTAACTAAGACTAAACACATTTTGAAAACTTTTGCAGTGCTTGAAATAAAATATGAACAACTTATTTTGTTTCAGTCAGTTGCCAAGGCAACATTTCTCAACTTCATTCCAAGTCGATTGTACTTAAAATAACTAGATTAAAATTTAAATAAAAATGAATAAAATAGTTATATTAACAAAAAAAAAAAACTAACAAAGGTGAAGACATGCAAAAAAAAAAAATAATAATAATAATAATAATAATTAATTAAAAGGGAAAATAAAACTAATAATAATATTTTATTTTGTGAAGTGAAAACAATTTATTTAATTGATGGAAAGAAGTAATTTTAAATTTATTTTAATTTTTTATATTCTATAATAGTATATCAATGATAATAAAATACTACTGGTATGGGCTTAAAAGAACACTTCATCTCAGTTTAATTACTGTTAAGTACAGTGAACTGAAAAAAAACAACATTTATATAAATTGACAAATTATAAATGTTATCTAAAAATAAATGTTAACAGAAATAAACTAATTAAAAAAAACTTCAGTTATATTTTCAGTAAATATTTCAGTTGCTAAAGCAATGTTTCTAAGTTTAGTGTGAAGTACTAAAACTACTTAATCTAAAAACTGAAAAAAAGATGAATTAAAAACATTTTTAAAAAAACTTTAAAAACTATATAACATTTTAAAAAACTTAAAATTACAAAACCACAACAAAATTAATGAAAAAAAAATGCAATAAACTATTAGAAATTAAAAAAATCTAATGACAAAAACAACAAAAATATTAAAATGCTAACTTAAAATTAATTAATTTATAAAATACAAAACAGAACTTTGGGTGTACAGCAATAAACAATACGTGCTATATAAATTCATCATTCATTCATCCATTCATTCATTATAATATAGTAACAAAAATACATTTTCTCTTAAATAAACCAAATTTTTTTCTCACTTTAATCTCTCAAATGTCATATTTCAAGCTAAATGCATGACCTGTATGAAGCCACATCCTGAAAACAAACTCTCCTAATGAGTGATAAGCGTCTCTGTTCTTACGTGTGTCTCCGGGACAGGCGATGGGTTTGACGCTCTTGCTCTGGAGAGTCGTGCAGGACGGTGTCAGGAAGCTGATGCTCTCGTCTTTGGAGCGTCGTTTAGCACTGAGCGTGTGAACGGTGACCCTGTACTTACAGGAGAACAGCAGACCCGGGAGATTGATGAAGTTCTCCTGCAGAAGAGAAACACGTTTATCAGAGTGACCTGTGGAAGAATACAACTACAATTGTACATTTTATGAAGAAAAGTATGGAAGCAGATTAGTCTCAAATATAATTCACGCAAAAAACACGATTCACACATGCGTAGACAATTTCACATGCATGAAACCTAATTCACATACACACAAAAAAAATTCTCGTGCATGAAAAAAAAAATATATTCACAAAAAGCAATTCACATGCACAAAATAAAATTATATATTCATAAAAATACATTTCACAAATGCAAAACACAATTCGTAGATATACAACTGTGCACAAAAACCTTTGAATGTTTAAAATGTACGAGTGTCTGAATGTACAAATCGTCATTTACTACGAATCCCACTCGGATTTGTGTGTGTGTGTTTTTGAGACTTTCCTGGCAGAGCTCTCTTCCCACGTGGGTCTGTCTTACTCTTTAGCCAATCAGATGCGAGCTTACCATTCAACCAATCATATCATAAGCCACTGAGACTGCATTCAATGAGCACGATTCTGCGCACCTTTTGCGCAATATGGGATTAATTAGAACGGAAATTAAGCCTTTACATCAGTAATCCCATAGACAGTAAAAGAAATGGACACAGCGACCCAATTGGAACTCAGTGAAGCCCATTTTTAGCGATTTTTAGCACTTCCGTTTCTGACGTGCAGACTCAAACTAAGGAAGCTACTCTCCTTGAATGCAATCTCAGTGGCTTATGATATGATTGGTTGAATGGTAAGCTCGCATCTGATTGGCTAAAGAGTACGACAGACCCACGTGGGAAGAGAGCTCTGCCAGGAAAGTCTCAAAAAACACACACACACACAATCCGAGTGGATCGTAGTAAATGACGATTCGTACATTCAGACACTCGTACATTTTTAAACATTCAAAGGTTTTTGTGCACAGTTGTATATCTACAAATTGTGTTTTGCATTTGTGAAATGCATTTTTATGAATATTAATTTTATTTTGCGCATGTGAATTGCTTTTTGTGAATATATTATTTGTGTTCACGCACGTGAATTTTTTTTGTGTGTACGTGAATTAGGTTTCATGCATGTGAAATTGTCTACGCATGTGTGAATCGTGTTTTTTGCGTGAATTATATTTGAGACTAATCTGCTTCCATAGAAAAGTGGTGTTTGTTCATGCAAATGTCTCATGTATGATGCTAATGTGTTCCAGTTAGCAACTACCTCAAAACACAGTCCCAAGCAACATCTAAAGATATGGAAGGTGGATAGGGCCAAAAGTCTTTACACAAAACCTGTGAAATTTGACTGTGTCAACTCTAGTGTTTATCCACATTAATGTGACAACACACACAGCAGCCAATTAAATTTCTGTATTTGAGACCATAATTGCATAATTGGTTTAGTTTAACATTCTTTTTCTTAATTTACATTGCGACATTAATTTACTCTAGCACAATAGATATAAGTGAAGCAATGCCACAATAAACTAAAGAACTGATTCGTATGTGGCTAAATCTAGCGGCGAATCTGCTTTAAAATGTATTGCATGTTCGAACACAGCCAGAATTTGTCTTAACATGGTACATTTTTGCATCTTCACACATACTAAAGAAACGTGACAAAAACCTTAGAAACTGCAGAGCAACATTCTAGCAATCCCATAGCAACTAGTACACCTTAGAAACTGCATAGCAACACCTTAGCAATCACCTAGAACATCTTAAAAACTACATCAAGCCCTAGGAACCACTCAGAACACCTTAAAAACTGCACAGCAACACATTATCAACCACCTATAACATCTTAGCAACTACATAACAATGGCCTAGCAACCAGCCGGAATGCCTTAGAAACTACATACTGTAGCAATGCTCTAGCAACCATCTAGAACACCTTAGAAACTACTCAGTAACACCTTAGAAGCCACCTACAACACCTTAGCAACCCCATAGCAATGTCCTGACAACCACCCAGAATACCTTAGAAATTGCATAGTAACACCCTAGCAATCAGCTTGAACACTATAGCAACCCCATAGCAACATCCCGGCATGATTTAGAAACTGCATAGCAACACCAAGAACACCTTAGTTACCCCATAGCAATGTCCTGGCAACCAGTCAGAACGCCTCAGGAACTGCATAGCAACACCCTAGCAGCCACCCAGGACAGAAAACATTAGAGACTGTATAGCAACACTGAGAACATCTTAGCACCATAGCAATGTCCTAGCAACCAGTCAGAACACCCTAGAAACAACACAGCAACCAACCAGAAATACATAACCCCATAGCAACATCCTAGCAACCACCTAAAAACACTTTAAAACACTGCCTACCAACACCTATAGCACCTTAGCGGACACCCTGGCAACCACCCCCAACACTCTAGCTTTCCCCCCCCCTAGCAACCGCAACACTCATCAATGACATTTAACAAGCAAACATCGATCCCATTATCTTTGGATCTATTATTCTTATTATTTAGAATTTAATTTATTGTCTAATTTGTAGTCTAATTTAGAAAAATAACAATGATTTTAATGCACTTTTTGCCACAATGTTTTCAAAACATGGTGGTAGAAAATATTAATTGAAGTGTCTGTATGTCATTTTTTCATATATTAAAGTGTTTAAGTTAATAACTGTAGGTCAATATTTAAATTTACGACTATATGTAGTGCTATAGTGCATATGTATTTTATTTAATTTTTTTTCTTTAAGGTTAGCATAAGTTTAGAAAAAAACATTACTAATTGATAAAACAGTGAGATGCAGAATGAAATAATATCTTAACCTTTTTAAAGCACAAACTAGAAAATTTAAATAATTTAATTTATTATTATTATTATTATCATTATCATTATCATTATTTATTATTATTATTATTATTTATATTTCTAAATTTTAGTCCAGTTTAGTTAAAGTAAAAATGTTTTTATTTTATTTAATGTATTTTTTTAGTCATGATGCACAAAGCGAATGCGTGTTTCCTAGCAGCTAGCGCGCGGCTCGGGGCCGCAGGTTAAGGCTCCGCTGGGGCCACTCTGGGGGTTTGATAAATTCACTCCCGCTTCCTGGAATTATGTATTTTAATGCCTGTGTTTTCTTAGGCACTGGAGCACATTCTGAGCACATCATCCTGAAAACAACACACGCTAATCAGCTGCAGTAATGAAGAGAAATGAACACTAACACAAACCTGAGTCAGTGATTTCTGCGGCGCTCCGCTTCGGTTGTGGCTGCAGTATTCAGGCGTCCACTGAACGTGATAGCGGTTCACAGCAGCATCTGCAAACCAAACATCAACACAACTTAAATATCTTTTACAGTACAGTTTTTTACAGTACAACAACAATTTTACAGTAGATAACTTTCAAATTTAGTACATTACACATTGTTAGGTAACATAATCAGACTACTTTTAATTCCTTTTAGATTACTTTTGATGTAACTAATTTTTCACATGGTTTTAAAAACAGTTGTTTAATTTATATCATATTGATAATAACAGACAAAGAGCACACATTTTATTTTTTTCACAAAACTAATCGAACGTCACTGTGTTTAGAAAACATAGAGGGGTAAAAAAAAGTGAATTAAATCATTGTTATTTTTCTAAATTGGACGAAAAATTTAGAAATATAAATAATAATTTTAAAAATAAAATCATAATAATGAAATAATGATAATGATAATAATAAATTAAATTATTTTAATTTTTCTAGTTTGTGCTTTAAACAAGGTTTAAGATATATTATTTCCTTCTGCATCTCATCTGTTTTATCAACTAGTAATTTTTTCTAAATTATGCTGAATTAAAGAAAAAATACTATAAAAGACATATGCACTATAGCACTCATATAGTCGTAAATCTAAAAATATTGGATCCGACAGGGCGGTTATTAACTTAAATAAAACTTCTTATTATATGAAAAAAGACCATACAGACACTTCAATTTAATATATTTCTACACCATGTTGTTGAAAACATCGTGGCAAAAAAAGTGCATTAAAATCAGTGGGTATTTCTCGGAAATTAGGACTTACAATTAGACCATAAATTAAATTCTAAATACCTAAGAATAATATATCTATAACATAGATAAAATAAAATGTATTTTCTAGATGAGTTTTAGCACCCTGCACCGCTCATTGCTTTATCAACTAGTCATTCCCTAAATTAGACTAAATAAAAAATAGAAAAAACTTATATTTATTATTTGAAAATTCATTGCTTGGACTACACAAAAGTTGAAGACTATTTGTCTATTTTGACAGTCCTGCATCTTAATTTTGTATCAACTAGCAGGTGTTTTATAAATTAAAAAACTAAATTAAAATATATGGAAAAGGAAAATGGCCATGGAAATGTGCATGAAAAAAGTGCATTCAAATCATTTCAAGATTCGAGTTGCATGAAGAGCAAATAATGAGTTTTTGTTTGAATTTTTTTCTGGAGTTTTTTTATTGTTGTTTATTATCTTTAATTTTCTAGGAAAAAGGAATTTTTGTGTGAACAGTTTCCTCACTCCTGCACTGCGATTACAGAACAGTAAGAGGCTCGCTGCGCTAATCAGCAGTGTGGTTATGCAACGCCTCCCGGTATTATTCATCAAACTGCGCGTTTTTGGATGGTCCAAACGATACATTTCAGATTAATAATAGAGTATGCTCGGGCCCTTCAGAGGGGACTTTAACTGCGGTCGGCCAGATAAAAGAGCCTTTGAAGGAGGACGATGTGAAAAAGCTCTCAGAACATTTTCTGGAGGCAAGAAACAAGGAATCGCAGCTGGAGATGAAGAAAAAATTCAGAGTTTAATAAACAAGAAGCTGAAAAAATGCTTTCTTCTTTCGCATGCCGTAGTCACAGGAACCATCCACTGAATAACTGAACCATTTTCTAGATGTGAATATAAAGTTAAAGGACATTTTTGTTATCCTGCATCTCGACATTTTTATCTAGTAATTTTCTAGACCGAAATAATAAAAAAATTAGGGAAAAAATTTACTTTTGTAGTTGTGCTTTACAAAAGTTTTTTCAACTAGTAATTTTTTAAAATTAGAAAAAAAAATAATAATAAATAAATACGTATATAATAATAAATAATTTTCTTGTTAGTGCCATCCTGCATCTCACTATTTTATCAATTAATATTTTTTTTCTAAATAACACCACATCAAAAATGAGAAAAATAAATGAAATAATAAATAAATAAATAAATAAATAAATAAATAAATAAATAAAATCATTCCAAAATTTATGAAATGTTTAAAATAATTTTCCATCCTGCATCTCACTGCTTTATCAACTAGTCATCTTTCTAAATTAAACTAAATGAATAAAAATTTGAAATTTAATGAATAAATAATACATTAAGTTATTCTAAATCTTCTAGTTTGTGCTACAAACATTTCAAGATTTTTTTTTATTGTCAAGATAGTTTTGAAATTTGAAACTAAATTAAATAATAAATTAATAATAAATTAAATTATTCTAGTTTGTGCTAGAAAAATGTCATCCTGCCTCTCACTGATTATTCAACTAGTTTCCAAAGAAAAAAAAAGAAAATAAACACCAACTAGCTAATTATTATTTCTAGCTGGAATATCTTGAGTGTGAGTGTGTGATTTCTGGCTGAAGCAGAAGTGAGATTTAGTTCAGATTGGGAGCAAGAATAAAAAGTGCTGAGTTAGGATCTGAGTCAGCAGAAGAATCACAATCAGCAGCTCCAGACGGAGCATCATCATCAGGTCTCGCTTCAGAGCAGCGGGGGGGATACGGCTCCACAGGAGCGCGAGGGTTTTTAATATTACCACTCCAGAACAGACCGCGAGGGGATTTCAGCAATTAAACTCAGCTTACAAGCTACTGAAAACACAACATGTGAGGTCCTTCTCAGCGCCTGTGTGGGACCATTCAGAAACCAGTTAAAAAAGACTAATCTGAACTTAACTGCAATTAAAATGTGAAGTAAAAAAAACCTAAAAAAAACTAAGGATGTAAAATTAAAGCTGAATAAATTCAAATTACTTCACATCACTAATGTTGCTGTAGTTTTTAACAATATATTTATATTTCTTTATGGATCACCCATATACAGCAAATGCATTATTTCCAAAAACATTACATGCTATTAATAATCAAGTTGAAAAATTTAATTTAGATATTAACTGAAAACTGAAGATTTTCATGAGCCACATCAAAAGACCAAAAAAAAGAACACTTCATTTCATAGAATGCTCTAATTTGTAAATATTAATGGATACATATTTAAAATGTTATTTAAATCATCCAGTATTTAAATAAATAAAATGTAAGCAATATTTTGCATTTTCTTTATTTCACTGATTAAATAAATAAAACTAATAATAAATAAATAAATTAATTAATTCCCAATTTTCTAGGTTGTGGTATAAAATAATTAAATTCTAAATTATAATTATAATGTAATGGCTTAAAATTAAATGTGTTTTAATGGCTGGTAATTAATGAATGTATTGAACTTACATTGATATCCATCTATTTTTTCTAAATAAATCAATAAAAACTAATCAGTCATCCAATAATTACTCTAAAAACTAAAAATGATTCTAAAAGAGAGGTCTCCACTGACTCAGAGTTGTACTGTGAATTGATCGATTGACGAAATGTTGAAAATGACTTGATTCACAGAAAAACAATGAATCACAGGAGGAAGTTCATCAGACTGACGATGAGTGTAATTGTGTTTGGTTGAAATGTGTGCTGTTGTTGTGTGTGTGTGTGTGTGTGTGTGTGTGTGTTGTGTTGTGTGTGTGGTTATATGTTAGTTGTTGTTGTGTGTGTGTTGTTGTGTGTGTTAATGTGTGTGTGTTTGTGTTGTTTGTTGTGGTGTGTGTGTGTGTGTTGATGTGTTTATGTAACCTGTGTGTGTGTGTTGCTGTTGTGTTGTTGTGTGTGTGTGTGTGTGTTGCTGTGTGTTGTTGTGTGTGTGTGTGTGTGTGTGTGTGTGTGTGGGTGTGTGGTGTGTGTGTGTGTGGGTTGTGTGGTTTGTGTGTGTGTGTTGTGTGTTGATGTGTAAGTTATGTGTGTGGTGTTGCTTGGTGTTGTTGTTGGTGTGTGTACTGTGTGTGTGGTGTGTGTTGTGTGGTGTGTGTGTGTTGATGTGTCATGTTAATGTTGTGGTGGGTGTTTGTGTGTGGTTGTTGTGGGTGTGTGGTGTGTGTGGGTGTGTGTGGTGTGTGGTGTGTTGTGTTGTGTGTTGTGGTTATAGGTTAGTAGTTTTGTTGTTGTGTGTGTTTGTTGTGTGTGTTAATGTGTGTGGTTCTGTTGGGTTGTGTTGGTGTGTTGTGGTTGTGTGTGTGTGTGTGTGGTGTGTGTGTGTGTTGGGTGGTTTGGGGTGGTGTGGTTGATGTGTAAGTTAATGTGTGTGTTTGCTGTGTGGTTGTTGTTGTGTGTGTGTGTGTGTGTGTGTGTTTGTTTGTGTGTGGTGTGTTTGTGTTGTGTGTGTTGGTTGTTGGAGTGTATGTTATTGTGTGTGTGTTTGCTGTGTGTTTTTGTGTGGCTGTTGTGTGTGTGTGTTTGTGTGTGTGTGTGTTTGTTTGTGTGTGTGTGTGTGTGTTGTGTGTTTGTGGGTGTGTGTGTTTGTATTTTGTGTTGTTTGTTGTGTGTTGTGGTGTTGTGTTGTGTGGTGTTTGTGTGTGTGTGTGTGTGTGTGGGTTGATGTGTGGTGTGGGTGTGATGTGGTGTTTGTGTGTGTGTGTGTGGGTGGGTTTTTGGATATTTGGTTGTTGTGTGTGTTGATTGTGTGTGGTGGTGTGTGTGTGTGGGTGTTGTGTTGTGGGTGTGGTTTGTGGTGGTTGTGTGTTTTTGTGTTGATGTGTAAGTTAATGTGTGTGTTTTGCTTGTGTGTTTTTGTTGTGTGTGGGGTGTGTGTGTTGTGTGGTTGTGTTGGTGTGTTGATTGTGTAAATTTTAATGTGTTGTGTGTTGCTGTGTTGTGTGTTGTGTGTGTGGTGTTTGTTTTGTGTGTGTGTTGTTTTGATGTGTGTGGTGTGTGGTGTTGTGTGTGTGTTGTGTGTTTGTGTGTGTGTGTGTGTGTTGGTGGTGTTGTTTTTTTGTGTTGTGTGTGTGTGTGTGGTTGTGTGTGTGTTGTGTTGTGTGTGTTTTGTGTTTGTGTTGTTTTGTGTGTGGTGTGTGTGGTGTGTGTGTGTGTGTGTGTGTGTTTGTGTGTGTGTGTGTGTGTGTGTGTTGTTGTTTGTGGTTGTGTTGGTGTGTGTGTGTGTTTATTGTGTGTGTTGTTTATGTTGTTTGAATGTGTGGTGTGTTTGTTTTTTTTGTGACATATCAGGACACAACTTTGTATAATGACATTGGGTAATGACACAGTTATTACAAGGATTGAGGGTGACTTATGAGGACAAACCCATGTCCCCATTTTTCCAAAACGCTTAATAAACCATACAGTATTAGTTTTTTTGTGAAAGGTAAAAATGCACAAAGTTTTACTTGGTTAATTGGTTAGGTTTTTCTTGTAGGGTTGGTTTTTTGGGGATAGAATATATACAGTTCGTACAGTTTTTAAAAACCATTTAAGCCTATGGGATGTCCCCACTTTTCACAAAAAACCACACGTGTGTTTGTGTGTGTGTGTTGGTGTGTTGTGTGTTGGTTGTTATGTGTGGATGTGTGTTGTGTGTGTTGTGTGTGTGGTGTACCTCCTCTCTTCTTTCCAGTAGATGAGGACCTGTAGCTGGTGTCGTCCTGGTATAATACTTTGTGTGCCGACCTCCAGCGCTCCGGCGGCTCGCTTCATCGACACCAAACCCAGATCAGCAGTCTCCAGTCTCCTCAGCTTAGATACGGTACCTAATGCAAAATCAACACAAAACCCGATTCACACCCCAACACACATCTAGAAAACAACCAGAGACACAAAGCGGGGAGTCACACTCCTAGTGTGTTATCCAGGGACATCTAGTCCAGTTTTCTAAATGATGTATTCCTGTCTGAGCTGCAAAAATTGGGAAACATTATTATTTTTAAATGCTTTTAAATAAGTCTCTTCCACTCACCAAGGCTGCATTTATTTGATAAAAAATACTGTAAAATTGTGAAATACTATTATAACTTTAAATAACTGTTTTCTATGTGAATATGTGCCAAAATGTAATTTCTGATGCAATAATCAGAATACTGTAAAATTGTGAAATGAACAGCATATTTGAATGTTTTCTGAAATTCATGTGACACTGAAGTCCTGGGAGTAATGATTTGTGAAAATACATCCCCTGCGCATCACAGAAATAAATTACAGTTTAACAGATCTTCACATAGAAACACAGCTGTTTTAAAATTGTAACTTGTATTTCACAATTTTTACTGTATTTTTTTAATCAAATAAATGTTTAGCCCTTTTGTTGTTGTTTGTTTTTTTTTGTAATTTTTTTTTTTTTTTTTTTTTTGTTATTTTTTTTTTTTTTTTTTTTGTTGTTGTTTGTGTGGGTTTTTTTTTCTTGTTTTGTGAGCAGAAGAGGCTGTTTCATTTTTTTATTTTTAATGTCTTTCTTTAAAAGTTTTGTAAATGGTTCATAATTTGTTTCACTCAGAATCATCTACTATCTGATTTTCTCAAATAATTGGAAAGAAGAGGCCAGTAACGGTGAGTGAGGTCTGAATGGGGTCAGCACTGTTTGTTGTTGTTGGTTTGTTGGGCAGTTGTCTGTTTTTTGGTTTTTGTGATGCCAGTAACACTGAGGAGGCTTTGCTGTTTTCTTCAGGTTTCGGATCTGACCCCAGTAAGAGACGGCCTGGACCTGGCCACGACTGTTAGCTTTTTGTTTGACCTGAAGACCTTTCCAGATCCACCGAGCTTCTGGCCTAACCACAGAACAAAACCAGACATTTAAACCTTCACACAGTCTCAGTTCATCAAGCGTTCAAAACTACATCACTATATTACACTCAACACATCTGTCTTCATCTGTGCAAATATCATCTTATTCCCAAAAATCATGTAAATTTAATATATGGGAATTTACTGCTATGAATTTTTATTTGTTACATATATTAAATTACATATATATGACATACATTTTCATTATACAACAAACATTCTGACATTAACAAAATACAGTACATTTTTTGATATATTATATATATAATATTTTTTGACATTCAATATACAATCTTTGACATATATTGAACATGTATATATTTTCCATATTTAATCATATTATATATTTTAGATTTTCAAATAATAGTCATTTATTACTTTTGTTTATGCAGTAATAGTTTAAATATTTAATATTTAAAGGGATTACTCCAACCCCAAAATGAAAATGAATGTCATTAATCAACTTACCCTCATGTCGTTTCCAAACCCGTAAAAGCTTTGTTTCATCTTTGTAACACAATTTAAGATATTTTTGGCATGAAAACCGGGAGGGCTTGTGACTGTCCCATAGACTGCCAAATAAATATCAGTGTCAAGGTCCAGAAAAGATATGAAAGCATCGTCAGAATACTCCATCTGCCATCGCGGCTGATAAAGAAGAGCATACACAGCCTACGGTGGATATGATAGACACAGAGGAGACCGCTGACAAAGGAATATTGAATAAAGCCTCGTTATTTTTTCTGTGGTTCTCCTTCGCTTACAAAAAGTGTTTTTTTGCGTGCATATCAACCCTGATTGCAATGTCTGATGGGCAGATGGAGTATTCTGACGACGACTGTTTCATGAAAAATTTTTCTGGACCTTGACACTGTTGTTTTATTTGGCAGTCTATGGACAGTCAACAAGCCTCCGGGGGGGGTTTTTTTCATCCAAAATTATCTTAAATTGTGTTTCTGAAGACGAACCGGAGCTTTTAGGTGTTGTGGAACGATTTTTGGTGTGGGGTACGTGACTTAATGACACAATTGTCCATTTTTGGGGTGGAGCATCCATTTAACATATTTAATTTATAATTTATGTTGTTGGTAATTTACATTTCATTTATATTTATATATACATTCAACATGTTTGACATGTTCAATATATATATTGTCTCCAACTTGTTCATTTGCATAATGTATTTGACAGATTTACATATACAGTACAGTGTCAAAAGTTTGGAAAGCATTATTTGTTTTTAATGTTTTTTGAAGCAAGAAGTTTCTTTCTGCTCATCAAGCCTGCATTTATTTGTATCAAAAATACAGAAAAAACAAATGTAATTATTTTTGAACATATATTTATTTGATTAACAATTTAAAATAATTGGTTTATATTATACTTTACACATGATTCATTTATTTCTGTGATGGCAAAGCTGAATTTTTTAGGATCATTCATACCCCCACATGAATCCTTGGGTAGAAATCATTCTAATATGATGATTCTTATTATCAAGTTGGAAACAGGTTCTGCTGCTTAATATTTTTTCAGAAACATGTGATACTTTTTTAGGATACTTTGATGATAAAAAGTTAAAAAAAAAAAAAAAAAAGAAGCTATGTTGTTTTTAAAATATGATTCATATTGTTGTAATAACATATACCACTACTGGTTCAGTAACGTGTTTGTGGTGTGTCAGTTACATTTTTTTTTTCGTTGCGCGCTTTTTTTTTTAAAATTTAAATCAATACGGTTTTTATTCAGCAAGGAGCCGGTGGTTAAATGGAATAAAAAGTGATAGTAAAGAAAATATATTATTAGCATATAGATTTATGTATAATTTTTTTTTTTATTTTGAATATAAATGCAGTTCCTTTTTAACCTTTTTATTTCATCAAAATATATTAGACAGCAGAAACTGTTTCCAACACTCATAATAAATCCAGAATATTAGAATGATTTCTAAATGATCATGTGATAGACTGGGAGGTGTACATGTGACACTGAAGGCTGGGAGTAATGATGCTGAAAATTTCAGCTTTGGCATCTACCGGAATGTTAAATTATTTTTTAAAGTTTATTCAAATAGAAACTATTTATATTTTAAGTTGTAATAATATTGTTCATCTAGTTTGTACTTTTTTTTTTCTGTATTTTTGATCAAATAAATGCAGGCTTTGATTGAGCAGCAAAGAGACTTCTTTCAAAAACATAAAAAATCAGTAATGTTTTCCAAACTTTTGACCTTGTAATGGTATATACATTTTAACATATCTGGCTATACTTTTAATGTAATTTATTTTAGATTCAATGTTTCCATATATCTTACATATTATTCAATATATAATAAATTTACTGTGTTTAATGTATTATATATACTAGTGATATAACATTTAAATATCTTATATATTCAGTATATAATATTTCTGACAGTTAATGTATAATACATCTCACATATATTTAATATGTAATATATTTATCATATTTAATATACATATATTTGATGACACACACACACACACACACACATATATATAAAGATATTTGTCATATATTTAATATATGATGTATCAGACAAATATTTACTATATAATTACCTAACATATTTAATATATAAAATATCTGGCATATGGCAAGGGACATTAATTTTAATTTCAATGAAACGTATAACAAATACAATTCATATCAGTAAATTTACAAATACATTTTTTTTATGAATAATCTAGAGATAATTGTGAGTTTCTTGTGAACTTGTTTGATTTCTTTGGTTTTATTGCTGGTTTCTAACAGAATAACAGAGTTTGCTGTTAAAGACCGTCATGAGCTGCTGGTTCTGGAAGAGCGTTCAGACCTCAGAATGACCGCTGAACTC
>NC_056605.1:31663093-31753093 GCF_018340385.1 Cyprinus carpio | reverse complement strand
GCTGGCATTTTAGCTGCATTTATAAGTCACTCTGGATAAAAGCATCTGCTAAACTAATAAATGTAACTGTATCTCGCCGTGAAACCCAATACTCGTTTTCATACTAATTTAGTGCACTGATTGCAAAAATAATGTCTGTTTTTGTCTCATCTCATGTTCACTTCTTTCTCACTAAATATGTGCATTTCACAACGTTTTGTCACATTTAATTTGATGCCTAATTCTGATTTCCACTTTTGGTTTCAAAACTATTAACATTTAATTGCTTTTTTATACATGCATTAAAGCTGTTACATATATATACATATATATATATCATATATATATATATATCTATTATATATAGGAGATATATAGACACACCACACACCAGACACCACACAAACACAGCACACATTTTATATCTTTTTGCAAAAATCTTTATCCTCATTTTTTCCATTAATGATACTTTTGATTTATCATGGAATTTTTTTAGGTACCTTTTAGGCCTTTTATGGCAAATCAGAGTGTATTTAGTTATATTCATTTTTTTATTATTAATATATTCTTTTCTTCTTCTCTTTTGGTGGGGGGGGGTTGCTGATTTGTGTTTATTAATTCAGAATAGTATTTATTTAATCTGCTATTGTTCAAATATTAGGTATTTAGGTATAAAAAATGCTTGGGAAAAAAAATCACCATTTAAAATCAAAATTTTTGAAAACAAAAATGTGCATTATCCATTCAACAATGTGTCAAAAATCAAAAAATCTATCTAATACTAAAATAATCTTATATATATATATCATATATATATATATATGATATATATATATATATAGTATATATATATATATATAATATATAATATATATATATATATATTATTTTATATTAGATAGATTGTCTGGTTTCTGATGTTTAGCAGCTGGTGCTGAGACTCATTTCATGACACATATTTTCATTTCATGACATATTTTCCTGGAATAGCACAGATAACAGATATCAGTGGAACGAGTGTGATGAGAAAGCACATCTGTTTCTGTAACACAACTAAACTCCCAGCGTGTGGGAGAACTTTGCAGAATATAGTCTACAGCACATTTAACAAGTTAACATGAGATATTAAAAGACAGCAATGTTAGTCAGTCTAGATATCGACTTTTCTTTGACCCAAATGAAGGTTTCATTCGTCTTAGGCATATCTAGTTTTAGTTAAAGGGCTAGTTCACCCCAAAAGACAACAGCACAAATTCTTGGAGGGGTCATTATTTTACTCAAACCTCACAGATTCATTTCGTCCAGACCCGGTGGCCTTTGGCTGTCATCGTTTCTGTTCTTGATCTTGCTGGTGTGAACACAAAGAAGATATTTTTTTAAAAAAATGGGCAATATTTTGATGAATGGCCTGATTACCAATATTCCTTCAAATTAGGGCTGCAACAAACGATTATATTGCTAATAGATTAATCTAATGATTATTAGAATGATGAATTGACTAATCATCAGTAGACTTTGATTATTCAGCTTTTGCAATTAGCAAAAATGTTAAGTTATACATATTCTAATAAATAAATAAAAGCTTTTGAAAATCATTTTATGTAATTACAATTAATTTATACAAATAAATATAATGAGTAGCATGTTTTTGTAGTGTGTAATTTTTTGATGGATTGATTGTCATGTTGTTGTGATTTGTGTTATGTTTTTTTGTTATTAGCACTATTTGATTGTCGTTTTTTTATTTTGTATGTTTTGCACAAATAAAACACCTCTCCCTATGCTAGTCATTAAGCTTTGCCGGTTTAAACACTCTGGAAGTCTTACAGTGCAAAAGTTTTGACACCCTCAATGAAAGTCTATGGGCTATGATAGTCATTAAGCTTTGCCGGCACCCTAGTCAGACCAGTCCTTGAGGTCCTGTGCCATATTTTGAGTTGAAGGTCTTTGAAATTTTTGGTGGAGGTTGTGTCTTGAAAAATTATTGTAGGAGGGAAGAGTAAGATTTTAGTATAAGGGGTGGATGATATTGTCTTTGTTGTATTTTGTGGTTGTAGGCACAGTCCAAAATTAGTCTCAGGGGGCGCTGTTGGCCTACGTGTATCACTAAGAGACTTGTGTTTCTGAATAAATAAAGCAGTATCAGTGTCATAAAATCATGATGTATAGCCCTTTGATGTAAGTATCATGAAGCTATAAGCTTCTATTGACAGCCCGAGAAACCTAGTGAGTTGTGATGGATCATCAGTTAAGCTTCCAGACCATATTTGCTACAACGACCCGTCCTGTAATTTTGCCTTAGTCAACGCTAGGAAGATTAATACCCTTCCTTCCAGAAGCACATCCACACAACGTCTTGGTCCCAGCTCTTGTTCTCTACCAACTGGACTAGATTGCAATGCTCTCCTGGGCCGGGCCTTCCTTGGGCATGTACTAATCACCTTCTTGCACTGATCCAGAATGCAGCAAGCGAGGGTTGTCTTCAATGCCAGCCGAAAAACAGCGCCATTTTTAACTCCTCTCCTTCATCAGGTTACACTGGCTACCAGTAGCCGCCGCATCAAATTCAAGGTACTGATGCTTGCCTACAAAACGACCACTGGCACGGCGCCAACTTACCTAAACTCACTAGTTCAATCTTATGCACCCCTCCAGAAGTTTGCGCGCCTGCAAGTGAACGACGCCTTTCAGGTTGCCATCCCAAAGAGGTTCAAAATCACTCTCACGGACTTTTTTCCTGGACTTGTCCCAGCTGGTGGAATGACCTTCCGATCTCAATTCGAACAGCTGAGTCTTTACTCATTTTCAAAACACATCTAAGGACTCATCTTTTTTGCCTGCACTTAACTAACTAATATTAGTACTTACCTTTTTTTCTTTTTTTCTTCTATCATATGCCAAAAAAAAAAAAAAAAAAAAAAAACCCTGGCTACGGTTCTGTACTAGACTAACTGAGACTCTGTCATAGCACTTGTATACCGTTGTTGTTTTCTCGCTGATCTGATTGTTTCTACTGTTCTCATTTGTAAGTCGCTTTGGATAAAAAGCGCCTGCTAAATGATTGACACTTGTAAATTAAATTATATATATATTAGAGGTTGTCAGATGATATCACTTATTATCATTATCCAAATAAAAGTTTGTTTACATAATATATGTATGTGTATAGGGTATATTTACTATGTATATATAAGTACACACACATAAATTATATATTTAGAAAATATTTACATGTATATACATTTATATATTTATATTCTTATATTTTATATTATATATAAATATATTTAACATATAAACATAACACATTACTCATAAATATATACATGCATGTGTTTGTATTTATATATACATAATAAAATACACAGTATACACACATTATGTGAACAATATTTATATATACATAATAAAATACACAGTATACACACATTATGTGAACAAAAGCTTTAATTTTGAATAATTATTTGACAGCACTTAATGTGTAATATGTTTGTTTTTTTAAACGAATTATGAGCTCTAAAAGATTTTCTGAATTTTTAAGGTTTTTAAGATTACCACCGCATCATTATTTTTTTGTTTTTTTGTTTTTTTTATGGGATTTTGAGGTTTTTATGATTTTTTGAGGAAATCTTTTAATGTACTGTCATTGTAAAAACAATCAACGTCATGTATTTTTATTAATTCTAACAATAAGTTTTTGTTAAAAGCTATCAAAATATCCGAAAATAATTTTTGTTGTTAAATATTCCCACATGAGAGACTGTGTTGTTTCCAAACAAAAGGAAATATATCATTATCGGCTATTGGCCAAAATGAGTTGAAAAATATCAGCATATCGGATATCGGCAAACATTCAGTACTGTGCATCCTTATTAAATAGTAGATCAAAGTGTTAGAGGAGTAAATCAGGCCTGAATGCTGTGTGTGGTGTGTGTTCCCTGGAGCAGCAGGTGAGAGGCTGCAACCTGTGGAGCTTAATATCTTGTCAGACCTCACCTCTGGAAGAGCGGCAAGTGTTTGCTGGGAGCCGTGAAGCCGCGCGTGCCGTGAACGTTCACCGCCGCCACGCGGAACTGATACCACCTGCTCGGCCGGACGTCGCTCAGCAGCGCACGCTCTACAGCAACCTGAGGGGCACAGGGGTCAGAGGTCACGGGGTCACAGGGTCACGTACAGGCGGCTCTGAATATGAGCCTGGAATCTGGTCTATTTTAAAACATGAAGGACTGGAGAGACATCTGAGCATCTGTTTATTTTAACTTGCTTCAACACTGCAAAAAACTATTTTTTAACTATGTATTTTGTGTCAGTGTTTTGTGATAGTGGTGTTAAGTATCTGTGTTATGTTTGTGGGGTTTGTTTGTAGCAATTGATGTTATTTAATTATGTTATGTATTTATTTTTGATTTTTATTTTTGATTGGTAAGAACTTCATTTGGACAACTTTAAAGGCGATTTTCTCAATATTTTGATTTTTTTTGCACCCTCAGATTCCAGATTTTGACTGGTTGTGTGGTCCAGGGTCACATCTTGTTTTCCAGTACAAATATTTAAACATCCTTAAATCAAGATACATTTAGCCTACTGGAGAAGAAAAATGACTTGTAGTTTTCTGAAAAATGTATTAAAATGTTTTTGATTTGTGTATTGTTTAAAAATGACTTGTAGTTTTCTGAAAGATGTATTAAAATCAACTGAGTTTTGAAAAAAAAAAAAAAAAAAAAACTATAATCTTAAGTAACTGTGTCTAATAATTTAAGAGTGTTTAGATATTTGAATTTGAAAACAAGACAAAAAATAAGGTAAGTCAGTATTTTTTGCAGTTAGGTTTTTTGAATCATGACTGTTTTTTGGTTAGTTTCCAGTTGTATGAATTTATTGTTTTGTGATGAATTTGGTAAGTAATTTTATTTTTTGGATTATGAATGAGAGGTTGGTAATTTAAAAAGTTGGAGAAAAAAAACTAAACTAAATTAGCAACTACGTAAATATAACACTAAAAATAAACTTTAAAAATTGAACATATATTTTCATTTAATCAGATATTTGCTTTGTTCAAGTTCCAAATAAAAAAAAGAAAATAATCCACTTGTTAATTTGTAAACTACTTAATTAACTGGATTAGGCCTAAATAGACCATCACATGATTATTTAAAATACACAATTTGATGCATAAACCTTTTGTGAACTTAATTATGAACTCAAAGGAGACTGAATGTCTTAAGTTATTTTGCCAAGACTAAATTACTGAGTAACAAAATAATTTTTTTACAGAAAAGTCAGCATTAAACTGAAGTTTTCTGTCTTTACTATTTTATTTGTTTATTTATTTATTGTTTGTTTTGTTTTTTGATTGAGCAGATGGAAAATATAAAAACCTTTCAAATTCAAAGTTTTAATAAAAACTATAATAGTGTACTAATGATACAAAAAAACAACACTGATCTAATAAATAACTAATAAATGTGTACACGTTTTTTTTTAATCTGGTCTATTGCTATCAAATGGATAATGTTTCTGAACGTTATTTGTCTTTTAACTGCCAGCTGGATTACTTAATTGCAAAATAATATGATCTTAAGTTAAACTAATTATTAGTCTCATGTCTCATTGTGTTTTTCTGAGCAAGAGTGTCATGATTTCAGAAAGCAAGCAGTTGCAGGTGAACGGCTGACCTGAGCGATGTCCTGCCACGGCGTAGCGTCGTCTTCGCTGGGATGGATGCCCAAGTTCCAGCGGCGCTGCAGCACGTAAAGCACCGGCTCCACCGAGACGTTAAAGCGGGACGACCAGCGAACCTCCAGCAGTCCTGACGCCTGCTCCACAAACAGCAGCTCCTTCCGCGGCTTCAGAGGAGATCCTGAGACGACAGAGGTGCTTTAATTACCCGTAACATCACCTCAAAACACCAGACTCTAGCGCTGAAATCTGCACAAATAAATAGGATTTTGGCGATGTTATTTGTTCTTTATAAATTTGATTTTATTTTGTTACTTGTTCTTTAGAAAGTTTCTCTAATTTCAATAATAATAACTTTTTATTTGTATTTTAGTTTTTAGTTTGTAATTGTGGTTAACTAAATCTAAAATATAAAAAAAATTTTGTTTTGTTTTAAAAGATAATTTAATTAAATAAAAATGATAATATTACAAAAATACATTTTATTTCAGCTAGTTGCCAAATCGAATTCTCCAATTTCTCTTTTTAGTTTAGTTTGATTTGATGCATTAAAATACAGTAACTAAAACTGAAATAAAATTGATAAGAACTATTTTCTCTTTTTAGTTTAGTTTGATTTGATGCATTAAAATACAGTAACTAAAACTGAAATAAAATTGATAAGAATTATAGAAAAATTTAATTATATTTAAATTTGAATATATTTGGATTGTTAAAAATTTGGATAATTAAATTTTTATAATATTATAAGTGTAATTAAAAACAAAATTACTAAAACTTTAAAATATAAAACTAATTAATGGGAGATAGGATGGGGGGGTGTGGGCAAAAAGAGGGAAGGAATAAACGGGGATAAAATGGAAAAAAGTGAAAACACAAAAAAAATTACCAAAACTTTAATGAAAATTATAATAGGAATTAAAAATATATATTTAAATTAATTAATTAATTATAAATATAAATTATTATTAATATTAATAAAAACTATATCAATGATACCTAAAATTCCATTAGATCTAATAACATAAGATATTCCCCTGAAAAAATAAATTACAAAGGATATACAAATGGTAACAAAAATTGTAAACAATGAGAATCCAATCTTTAATTTGTAAGGTTTTTCATTTGCTGGATTATTCTAAAAAGACATTTTCACATTGTTTGAATGAATGTGCAATAGTTAAAAACAACTATGCTAAATAACTCCTGATAAATAGTGATGTTAAATGTTTATGTGATGCTCTCACTGCAGCTACAGCAAAACATCTCAATCTGCCTCCACAATGGCAGTACAGCCAAAAACTTTCCATTGTAAAGCCCTCAAAGACAATCTGAAAATTCTTTCATATTGCAATAAATTAAAGATTTATGAAGTACAAAGCTTACGGAGTGGGAAAGAAGAGGAGAAAAGTTCTGCTCCGGTCTTTCCTCGATTCGTTACAGCTTGTGATGGAGCTAGCGCCGCTGATTGAAGAGCGACGTTGAAGGACTCAGAGACGTTCCAGATGCTTTCCACACGTCTCAGAGCCACTCTCACTGCTGACCAAAATAAAATGAATCAAAAATTTTAAAAACGATGCGTTTCCATCGGGAGAACTCTGAGCGCTCAAGAATGTGGGGGCTTCTATTTATATCATGTTATAATCATATATCAAGTTTTAGTCCTTGTTTTTGCTCAATTTCACAAACAAAACAGAGCTGAAAACAAATAAGCCACCGCAGAACTGTTGTACGATAAATAAACACAAGTGGTGATTTATTACTAACTACGAATCAAGCCTGTTTGAACAAATCGAGGGAGCCCCCCCCCCCTAGGGAGATGATGATTCAGTAGATCATTCATAACGAGAGTCAACTGCTTCATCTTGGATCAAATCAGCCATTTTTGAATGAATCAAGTGAGTCAAAGATTCAGTGGCTCATTCATAAGACAGCCACTTGCTTCATTTCAGAATGAATCAGCCGTTTGAACGCATTAAGCGAGTCAATGATTCAGTCATTTGTTCACAAAGACAGTCACTTATTCATAAGACAGCCACTTGCTTCATTTCAGAATGAATCGTGAGCCAATGATTTCATGAGACCTCATGGGGGGTGCGATGGGGGAAGAGGGTCGCGATGTCACTCGCTTTGTTTCTGAATGAAATCAGCTGTTTGAACAAATCAAGACGTGACGCCAATGATCTTCAGTGATTTCATTCAGAAAGACAGTCACACCCCTTTGTTTCTGAACCAATCAGCTGTTTTTGAAACAAATCATTGTGAGCCCATTGATTCAGTGATTCATCTCATAACGACAGTCACTTGCTTTGTTTCTGAATGAATCAGCTGTTTGTGACACAAATCAAGGTGCAGCTACATGATTCAGTTGACTTGCTTCATAAAAAAAGTCACTTTGCGTTGTCTCTGCAACGAATCAGCCGCTAAAACGAATCAAGTGAGCCAAACAATTAAGAAGCGACTCATTCATAAAGACAGTCACTTGCTTTGTTTCTAAATGAACCAGCCATTTAAATGAATTGGTTAAATGAATGATTAAAGACAGTCACCACGTCATTATAAACCTGATTTGTTGGTGATTTGCTGAATCAAAATATTTCTTTCTAAAGCTCTTCTTTGTTTGTAATGGTGCTATTTCAACGTTTTTTCTCCCCGCATTTAACACAGTTCAATGACTTCAAATGATAATTTGGGGTTACTTTCTCAACCTAAAATGACATGCGATTACTTTGCGATCCAATTACTTGGCCCCACAATTTTTGTTTTTTTTTTCCATATTAATCTGATTAAACATTTTCCGATCACTTGACATCAAATAAAGCGGGTAAAGCATCAGTGATTCCCAGCACACGAGCGGGTGTGGATGAAGAGTCTGAGGACTGAGATCCGTTCGTGTTAAACGATCAGTGACGGTGGGATCTGATGACAGCAGCGCGGCTGAAGGCCGATGAGGAGCAGCAGCTGTGTTGGATTGTGCTGTGGTTTCACAGCTCCAGCACGTGTGTGTCGTCTGTTCCAGTAAAATCCCACAGCGTTCCTGAACCAGCGCTGGAACTCACACACTCGCTCCAGAGCAGGAGCTGAAGATCCAGAAACCACACGAAGCTCCACGCAGCTCCAGAGTCCTCCAAACACAGCGGCTTTACTGCGGCGACAGTATCTCTGCAGCTCAGGTCATGGGTTCGATTCCCAGGGAATGCATTGACATATGAAATCTTTATATTTAACGCAACGTAGGTCGCTTTGGATAAAAAGAATCTGCTAAATGCATGAATGCAAATGTAAATGTAATGTGAAGATCTAGATATTTAAGTCAGTTTGTGGTGCAGTAACACTAAAATTATTTAAATAAAATGAATTAAACCCAATTAGTAATGAAACATTAAAAATTCAACTAAACGTAAATGAAAATTTTTATATTTTTAATTAGATTTTATTTTTATATTTTCAGTCTTAATTTTAATTTTTGGTAATTCTTTTGTAATGCCTTTATTGTATTAGAGTTATCTTTTAAAATATTACTAATTAGGTCTAATTTATTTTTTATTTCAGTTTTAGTTCAGCTTTTTATTTATTTTTAGTCAGTAATTTTAGTGCTTCATTTAATATTTTTATTTTATTTCAGTACACTAAATTAAATTGTTAAATAATTAAATATTTATATATTGTTTTATTTCAGCTTAGGTGTAACGCTAAATTAAATCATCACATGATTTACTTCATATGCCATTTTGTCCTCAAAATGAACTCATCAAGGATGATTTTAATACATTTATGCTTTTACATTTTCATTACATTTATGTATTTGACAGACACTTTTATCCAAAGTGACTTTTTAGTATTTTAATATTATTTATATACTATTATAGTTTTGATTATTATTCTGAAATAACTTTTTCTTGTGTGTTTTGTCTTTTTTATTAGCTTTTTTAATATTACTAATGAGGTTTAATTTATTTATATTTCAGTTTTAGTTTTTGTTTATTTAGCGTGAGTAATTGTAATGCTTCAACTTAAACTTCATTCAGTTCAAGTAAATTAAAATAAAACTGTAACACTAAATAAAATTGGCATGATTTGCATCACATGAAAACAGCAAAGAAGGATGATTGTTCTATATTTATAGATTTACATTAATGCATTTGGCAGATGCCTTTTATACAGTGTGGTTTAGAGTCAGTGTTATTTATATAATATTATAGTTTTTATTAGTTTTCCGAATTAGCTTTTATTTTGATACTTTCAATTTCATTTTAATATTTAATTTTTAATTTAATTAATTAACTAATTAATTATTTTTTTAGCAATGTTGTTTGTGTTTATGTTGTTTTTATTAGTTTTTAAATATTATTATTTAGGTTTAATTTATTATTTCAGTTTTATTTTTGCATATAATCTAATATTTATATTTCAGCTTCAATTAACAGTTGTCTTTAACAGTTTTAGTTTTAGTTAATGATAAAAACCCATGCATGCCTGCACATTATCCTTCATTTCCTGGGAATGGATCTAAAATGAAGCAAACTGCACAGAGAACATGCAAACAAAGATGTGAGAGCAGAAAATCCTGGGAATGGATCTAAAATGAAGCAAAATACAGCTACAAACTTCAGAAATCATGTGCTTCACAAACGTCCCGCTCTCGATGAGCTCCTGCTGAATTTCAATGAGCTCAAGAATGAAATCAAAAGACACAAACTCTGAAACACTGTTCTGGTTTCATACTTTAAACAGCATTATTAGTGACACAAAAATGCATTGCATATGTGGGTTGTTTTGTCATTACAGTAACACTTCACTTAAAGCCTTCATATATAATGCATTCCAAAAGTATTGATGAAGCATGATTATAACCTCAGTTATAATACATAATAATACTCATCTATTCATTGTTACACCTTCAGAAGGTAAACTGCATTAAAACACGACAAACAAACCTTTAAATAATATAATGCATCTTAACTTTGGTAACAATTAGTATGCATTACAATGTACCTCATGAATAATTTATAATGCATTATAAATAAAGGCTTCAGGTGATATTCTGAGCTGAATCGGGCTTCGTCTCTGGGTCAAGGAGAGAGACGAGGAGGTTACAGGAACATCTGAGAGCCATCGACAGAGCACGTTAATGGTTTCCAGCATCTTCTAACAGAGAGAAACAATTACGCTCCTGACACCAGCGACGGCTCTCTGATTGCCTTTGGATTTCAATAAAAGGCTTTACGGCTTTTTGCAAACCAGGGGGAAGCAGTAAATCAATACAGACTTTGGATTTGTAAAGCCTCCTTCACTCCACGCTTTCAGACCGCGCTTCTGTGTTACTGCAGCATTACTCACATACTACTACAGCTTTACTTTATATATGGAATTTGATTTTTAGATTTCCTGTTTTCACTTTAAATTTATTACATTTTTAGTATTTGTTTTGCAATTTATATTTTATATTTTTTTAATATTTACTGATTTTTAATGTTCCGATAGTTTTTGTTATTAGTTTTAGTTATTTTAGTACTTACAGTTTAGATTTTATTTATTTGTATTTATGTTTTTTTGTCATTTATATTTATAGTTTTTCATTTTTTCTATATATTTGTATTGATTTTTATTTATTACTTTTAATTATTTTAGTAGTTCAAGTAAAAAAAAACTAACTTTTTTTAAATGTTATTATGGTTATCCATACAAAAAAAATATTGTTAATGTTTTGAATTACATTTATGCAGTTGTCAAATGCTTTTATACAAAGTGACTCTTTAGTATTTAGTATCATTTTTATACTATTATAATTTTTATTAATATTGAATAATTTTACATTTTCAGTTTTCATTTCAATTTATTGCTGATGTTTTTTTAGTTATTTCCATTTAGTACACTCTAAAAAAAAACCGGGATATTTTTTAGTTTACTTTTTTAGTATTTTTAATGTATTTTTCTCGTTTTTGTTTTTTATTATAATACTTTTTATTATTATTTAGGTTTAATTTAATTTTCTTTCTTTTTTTCAGTTAGTAGTTTTATTGTTTCAACTTGAGCTTATTTTGCTTTCATCTAGTATTTACACAGATTTCAACGAACAGTTGTCTTTAATAGTTTAAGCTGATGATAATAACTCTGTGCATATAAAAACTATTTACATAAAACTTGAATAAGAAGAAAAATTTTGTAACCTTAAAACATCAAGTTTATAACTTTAAAAATTCTTAACCCAACCAGGACTTTTCTCTCTTTCTGACGATGTACATATCTGCATGACTTCCAAACAAAGTCAATGGGGACCAAAACAACGACATTAGACTTTCGTTGTCTGGACACAAAAAGCAGACATTTTCCCGTGGAATAAATGAAGCCACACAGGTTTGAAGGACATGAGGGTGAGTAAATGATGGCAGGCTGATGGTTAATGTGTGGCTGGTGAGGTTTGTACCTTTATAGGGGTTCTTGGGGATCTGGCAGGTGTGTCCGCATCCGTTCGGACAGCACTTCTTCAGCGCTGTGCACTCGGCGTCTGTTTTTGTGAGGTTTGTATCTTTGTAGTGGTTGCGGCGAAGCCACTCGCTCGCTCCGCAGCAGGACAGTCCCCCGGCTTCAGCATCTGGACGGAGCGCAGGAACTCACAGCTCGTCAAACACTCGTAGTGCTTCTTCGGGAACTGAGTCTGAAATCAGGAGCAAACGTGAGACACTGATATAAGCTGTTATAGGTTATGTGTGATTATTTTTTCTGTTTGTGTATATGAGTGAAAATAGTTCTGACAATTGTTGTCATTCAGGTCCCATGATGCCCTGCATGGCTCCAGACACTGAACGGAAAAAACAAAGATGAGAGAAGGGCGTCAGCTCGACGAATTGGAATTACAGGGGTTTGTAACAATTAATAAAATAATCAAAAGGGGGGAAAATAATAAAACAAAATAAACCACTTACTAATGATGAATTAAATCATAAAAATTTTAAATTAAACAATAAATAAAAGGTCTTCAGGGTTTTCCAAACTTGGAACTACAGGGGATTTATAACAATGAATTCAATAATAATAATAATAAAAAAAACAATAATTAAAAAAATAAAGTAAACAACTTACTAATGATGCATTAAATCATGAAAATGTAAAATTAAACAAATAATTCCAAAATAAAATAAAATAAATAATTGTTAAAAATAAATCAATAAAAGACACTTACTATCAATTAAATGATAAAATTAAACAAACAATTTTAAAACAATAAAAATTAACATTAAACAAACAATTTTAAAACAATAAAAATTAACATTAAACAAATAATTTTAAAACAATAAAAACACTTGCTATGAATTAATTAAATCATAAAAATGTGAAACAATTAAACAAATAATCTTAAAATAAAAGCAATCAAAATAAAACACTTACTAATAAGTAATTAAATCGTAAAATGTAAAATAAAATAAATAATTAAAAAGTAAAACAATAAAAAACACTTACTATTAATTAATTAAATGATAAAACATAAAATTAATTAATTAATTAATTAAAATTAATTATAATAAATTATATAATAAATTAAAATTAAGCAATTAATTAAATAATAATTAATTAACCAATACATTTTTATTAATTAAACTAATATTTTTTAAATTAAAGTAAAAAAAATAAAACACTAACTGGTTAATTACATTATAAAAATGTAAAATCAAACAAATAATTTTTTAAACAAAAGCAATCAAAATAAAGCACTTACTAAAGATGAAATATTTTATTTGTTACATGTCATATGACCATTAACCCACATGTGAATGTGCTGTTGAATTATTAAGTAAATATTGCATAATTATTGTATATTAAGTACATATTGCAGGTCAAAGGGGTTTGGCTTACAAAAAATAAATAAATAAATTGACAGATGTAGCTTGAACTTCTGAGGATCTTTCTCCACATGATTCAGTCTCATTATCGGCTGGTTATTAAACACAAAGTGCACCCAGACGGATGATCAAGAGCGGATGTGAAGCTCCTCATTATCTGCTCTTAAGAAATATAATGCATGATCATACAGGATATTGAGATGCTGCTTTTATGATGTTTGACAGCAGAAATAACTCTCTTTTGTGTCTAAACCACAGAAGTGTGAGTGAATGATACTGAAACCCAATATATTCATCAGTACAGCGCAGAGACTGTGCGTAAGAGAGAAATCACTCCTCACATATACATTTGAGTTGATGTGGAGAGAGACGTCCATCAGTGAACCGCTGATCTCCACCCAAACCACACAGCAGAGCCAAAACCAACGACACCCAGAGCACTTTAACTCCAATCCACTCACGCATCAGTCACACAAACACCTCACGCACACGCACACAAACTCACACACACACACACACACACACACACACACACAACACACTACCACACCACCCACACACACACACACACAACAACACCTCACCCACACACACACACTACACTCACACACTACACACACCACCACACAGGAGACGAAGAAGTGAGGAACCATGATGACATCATTCATAAATCAAAACATTTTCAAATGTAACAAAATCATTAAAACTATACAAATTTTAAAAATAATAATAAATAAGAAAATGTGCAATTTTTAAATTAAAACCCTTTACAAACACTTTACTATTTATAATGCGCTTAAAACGTAAAATTAAAATAAGGTTTAAAAGGTAAAAACAAATGAAATAAAACACTTACTATTAATTAATATAGTTAAATAAAAAAAAAACAATCCAAATAAAAGATAATTTAATTAATTAAATAAAATATGTTAAAATAAAAAAACAAAATTCAAAATAAAAAGCAATCAAAAAAAAAGACTAACTAATAATCAATAAATAAAAAAATGTCAAACATAAAAAAATTTCAAATATATTCAATGATAAAATGTAAAATTTAATCATTTACAATACAACAATTAAATGAAAAACAATTAAGATTACATGAAATCATACATTGTTAAAAATTAAACAAATGGTTTGAAAATGTAAAGCAAATCAATTATAAAAAAAATAATTAAATTTATTAAAAAAGTAATCATAGAATATTAGTTAAGTTCAAAATAAAACAATAAAAAACACCTTACGTTAAAATAAAAGTAATCAAAAATACAACATTCACTGTGTTATTATAATAATAAAATAATTAAAAATAATAATAATACTAATATATAATAATAATTAATATACATAACTGTGACGGCTGTGTGTTTCCTGGCTAGCTACCAGTTGGTTCCAGACGCAAGTTTTCTCCATAGGGAAAAAGTGTTTGATAACATGCACGATAAACCTGTTAAAGACAGATTCTTATGAGTTCTTTGTTTCTTAGTTGTTTGTTTCTTATTTTGTTTTTTTTGTTTTTTAGTTAGGATTTATTTTAATTTTTTTTAAAAAAATTCCATTTCTAGCTGAATTTAAAGGAAAAAAACTACATTACCATGATGCTGTTAACAGAAAATTCCACCAATCAGAGAGACATGACGGTCTTTAGCTCAGAAAATTCCACCTCACCTCCGCAATCCATGTCTCTTATGACTTGTAATTAAGTTTCTTTATGTTGATTTATATTGACTAATTTAAATTAATTTTTATCAATAGTTTTATATTTGTCCATCATTTTTATTTTGATTCATGTAATTCATAATGCTTCATAGTTCTTTCATAAGTCTGGGATCTTTTTCCATTCTTGGTCATTTTTTTATTTACATTTAGTGTTGCTTCAAATCAAAGTTTTTTTTTTTTTATTTTTATATTTTTTGTGTTTGTGATCGTGCTGTTTAGTTTTTAGTTTTGTTCTTGTAATTATAATACAATCGATTCGAATGGAAAAAAATACTTTTGAACACGCTGCTGGAAAAAAAGTGTGGGGGCGGGGCTATATTTAATGCGGCTTAGCTGATGACTGTTTTCATCAAACCAATCAGAATCAAGCATTCCTTCAGCAAACACCAGTATTCTGATGTGTGTCTCAGATCCACATAAAAGTGATCTAGTGAAAGCGCGAGTAAGAGAGCAGCAGAGCTGGTTATGGGCTTTATTAATGAGCTCGGTTAAGCAATTTGCGCTTGTCGATGTATTCTGGAGGTTTGAGTGCTGTTTAATGGAAGTGTGAGGACCGACGAAGAGAACAAACAACACACATTTAAATCAGGATATCTCTAGATGAACCCTGCAGCGTTTGTGATCAGATGCCGCACATTAATCACACTAACACCAAACTCCATCCGCACATTAATCACAATAACACCAACATTAACAATACAATTTTCAAATGACCAATTAAAATTAAAATAACATGTTCCCACCACCAAAATTATATATTCTTTAATTTACAAAGAAATATTACAATATTAAAATTTTTAAATTTTTTTTTAAAAATTTACAAATCTTTAATGCTAATACCATAATGGATTGATTCAATCAAGTCAATCAATAAATCTTTTAGCATTCAAATATTTTATAAATATTGTGAAATATGTCACTGTAAAAAAATTAAATAATATGATAATTATTAGAATTAAATATATAATAATTATTATTATTATTCTATTATTATTATTATTGTATATTTTATTACAGTTTAATTTTAGTTCAATTTTAAAACGTTAAATATTATTATAAAATATTTTGGGTGTAAACAGTTTTTATTTAATCACTAAACAATATAATAATAAAATACTAATATTAAGATTATTCTATTTATTATCTTAGTATTATTATTATTATCAATCATCATCATGTCAATGTATAATCATACATTTTTTGGGCAAAATAATCTATACATATAATAGGAAAAATACATCTATAAAGTATGTAAAAATTCTAAACAAATAAACAATTCGGAAAATAAAAAAAAAAAAAATCAATATATTTGTACAGTAATTGTGTGCGTGTGTGGGTCTTGTGTTGGTGTACTATTACACTGATAATATATATAAAATTTTACACTAAAATCTTAAATATTATATAAGTGTGTTATAATATGTGAGATGAAATCCTGATCTGTATCGCACTAATCTCTCATGTTTAAACTTCAGAAAGTCTTTTTTTGGCAGATTTGCTGTTTGAATTCCTCGGGTGTTAGGATGTCGTGGAAGTAATCCAGTGTTTGACTGTATAAATCAACTAGGTTTTTTAACGATCTTACTCAAGGTCAAGAAGTGTGTATGTAATGGGACCAAATTTCAAGCCTCTGCGAACGTAAATCACTAGGTTTTAAGGATCTTAATTATGTTGTGAAGTTTATTGACTAGGTTTAGACTGGGCCTTTCTTTTTTTTGAGGATTGAAGAGGCATCAATATAATGTGTGTGCTGTGGTGTGTGTGTGTGTGCTGGGTTGTGAGAGAGAGAGAGAGAGAGAGGGAGGGGAAAAGGGAAAAAAGAGGGGGGAAAAGCAGGGGAAAAAAAAGGAGGAGACGAGAGTCGGGAGGGGCGGGAGCCCGCAGAGAGGCAGAGCGCCCAGAGTATGAGATGAGACGGAAGGACGGGAGGAGGACGAGAAGTGAGAAGAGCCCAAGGCGCCGAGAGAGAGTGAGAGGGGTTGTGTGTGGTGTTGTGTGTGTTGTGTGTGGTGTGTGTCTTCTCTATTGCTATGTGTTCTCTGTTGGAATGGTCTTCTGCCTCAGCCTAAACAGAACAACAGATCGCAGGGACGGTTTCATTTCCTGGATAATTAAATGGAAAACATGTGTATTTTGTTGGATTTTTTTTTATCTTCTTTAAATGAAGAGATCGCAGGCGTTTCATTTACCTTCATTAATTGAATGTGTGTTATTTTGGATTTTTTCTGCTCAGCTAGAGACATGATGCAGAAGAAAAGATGAAGGGAAAAATATACATGAGAGAGGATGGAAAACATGACACAGACGACAGATGAAGAAACAAACTACAGAAGAGCGGCAGAGAGAGAAAGAGAAGAGAAGAGGCAAAGAGAGAAAGAGGAAGCGATAGAACGAACGATAGACGAGGCAAGAGAGAGAGGGAAGAGAAGAGAAGAGACGAGAGAGAGGAAGAGGGAAGAGGAACGAGAGAGAACGCAGAAGGAAGAGAAGAGAAAGAGAAGAGAAGAGAAGAGAAGAGACTGTACGAGTCTTCACACTACTGTAAGATCTTTTACAGTACTTTTACAGTATTTTAATCTGTTAAACATTACAAAACAAAGCATAACATTGACGCTGAACACACACACACGACACGACGCCCGTATCAAACACACACTCTGTGAAATATCATTTCAATTATTGATATGGAGTGTGCGATTGTAGATGCGTCTGTGTTATTAGTGGGGGGTTTGTGTGTTATTGGTGCGTCTGTGTTATTAACGCTTTAATACTGCATGAACCTAAACTGATCCTCTTCAACATCACATGTGTCTGGAAGAACAGGCCAAACAACACTGTTTCATCATTTCTTTCTAGATCTATACCCCAATCATTATCAATTCAAATGTAAAAACACTTTAACTATTTATGTGTTTTCCAAATGTTTTAAATCTTCAAATAAATATATATTCAAAGAATCCCCAAAATTGCTTCACAGTTTCCACAAAAAAACTATATGGTAAAATGTGGTTGATAAAATATATCAAATTATATATTCAAATATGGTCCTAAAAATACTAAACAGCATTTTTCAAAAAATTATAATGTATGTAATATATATAATACACACACTGTAAAATACAAATCTTATACAGTAAATGTTATGATAATGTAAGGGATAATGTAACAACGTGGGAGGACAAGAATTGCTCGACATGAAGTGCATTAAAACAATGATTTCTGAAGATCATGTGACACTGAAGACTGGAGTAATGATGCTGAAAATACAGCTGTGCATCACAGAAATAAATTACAGTTTAACAGAGATTCACACAGAAAACAGTTATTTTAAATAGTAAAAGTATTTCACAATTTTACTATATTTTTGATCAAATAAATGCAGACTTGGTGATCAGAAGAGAATTCTTTACAAAAAAAAAAAAAAACATTAAAAATCACACTGTTCAAAACTTTTGATTAGTGTATATAGGCTTACACATATAAACTTTTAAATACAGAGACTTTAAAAAAAATAACTTAATAGCGACTGATTCATTTCAGAGTAGTTTGTTCATCAGATGTCTTTATCAGTAATGATGAATAAGCTTCAGAGTCTCTGACGATCCTCCGGACTGACTCCAGAGTGAACAGAGAGTGAACAACACCACACTTCCAGGCCAAATCAGTAGAGGACGGACGTCAAGGAGACACCGAGCGTTATTAGTTGACGGCTGATAAAGAACAAGGCCCAGCGCTGTTTATCACCGACAGAGGATTGAGAAAATCCCTCAAGACTGAGAGGAAATTAAAAACGCAAGCTGCTATCATGACAGCTGTGAAGAACAACATCAGTGCCAAACCGCTGTTTAGTTTATGATATAATGAGGGTTGTGAAGATCCCTCCAGCTAGAGAGAGAGGATGGGGAGAGAGAGAGGAGAGGAGAGAGAGAGTACGATGAGAGCGAGAGAGAGAGAGAGAGGAGAGATCCTGACACAGTGAAACAAAGAAATAACGAAGCACACATCCAAATGAAAATAAAACTGATTATCATCACCAAGAAGTCCCTTCTGCTTACCATGGCTGCATTTATTTGATCAAAAACTGCTGTAAAAATGTGAAATATTTCTATAATTTGAAACAAGTTGTTTCTATGTGAATACAATGTAAACTGTACTTTTGATTTCTGTGATGCGCAGCTGAATTTTCAGCATCATTACTCCGTCTTCAGTTCACATGATCTTTCAGAAAATCATGAAAATACGCTGATTGGTGCTCAAGAAAAACATTTCTGAATTATTATCAGTGTTGAGAACAGTTGGTGCTGCACGCAATATTGTTTGTGGAAACTGTCATACATTTATTTTTCTGGATGCTACAGATGAATAGAAAGTTCAAAAGAACAGCATTTTATTTGAAACAGAAATACCTGCTGTAAGATTATAATGTCCTCACTCTCATTTTTGATCGTTGTAACACGCATTGATGATTAAAAGAATTAAATAAAAAATGAACTGTGTACATTATTAATAATAATTATAGACTGTAATTGCATTATATTAACCACTACCGTAATCAAATGGAATTGCAGCACGCCATTCTACAGTAAATGTATCTTGATTTAAGGATGTTTAGATATTTGCACTGGAAATGTTTTTATTTTTTATTTTATTTTTATTTTTTCAGTATATTCAACATTTAATGCCATGACTTTATGATGTTTAGACTTTCTGCACAGATTTATGCCTGAATTTGTGGAAGGTCAAAGTGAGACTTTTCAAAATCGAAAAGCATCCCAGTTTTAAAAGCAGAGAATCTCGCTGAACAAACACATCTAAAGAAGTTATTTAACTGATAAAAACACAGCTGTCCTCTCAGTGACGTGTAAGCGTGTGAACGTCTGGATCCGTGTGTGTGTGGGTGGTGTCTGCTGCAGACATCTCTCCCCACCGCTCTGCCACCCACCATGAAGAGTAACCAGAGCAGAGAGCAGACACACAGCCATCAAACTTAACAGCCGCGTCCCATCAGAGAGACCCCTGCTGAGCCTGACCGGACCCGCGCCACACACACACACACACACAACAGTCTGGCATTTTTACATTCTCAAAAAAAAAAACAACCTCATTCTGTATTGATATTATACAGCTTGTTTCCCCATGAGAACCTCACATTTCGATCCCCACAGGAAAACCACACACACACACACACACTACAGACAAGAACACACTCACACTCGGGGCGGTGATATGATATGGTAGGTAATATAGTAAATCATTTGTCCGATTTTGCGGTTTAAGTGGGGTGGGGGGGTGGGTTTTTTTTTTGTTTGGTTTGAGGAGAGAAAAACAAAAAAAAAAAAACATGATGTATTCACAAAGACTTTACTGGTGATGTCAAATTAATCAACGCAATTGTGATTATTATAGTGCTGTCAACTGATTAAAAAAAATTAATCACACATTTTCCCATCAGTCTAGGGTTACTGTCATTTAATAAAAACAGTTTTTATTTTTATATTTTTCATGTTTTAATGTTCAGAGTCATTTTAGCAGTTTTAGCAGTTTTTCCATTACAGGTTTAGTTTTTATATTCATTTAAGTTAACTTATTTTATTCAAAAAGTAATTAAACTTTTTTTTTTTCTGTTAATGATTTTAAACTTTAAGTTTTAGTTTTAGATAATAACCCTGACTGAATCCCCTAAAAAACGCCTTATCACGCGACAAAAAAATCCAGTACTTAAAAGAAATATTAACTGAATAAAGTTACAAAATTATAAAACATTACTTATTTTATTTGCTTAAGTTGAAATACTAAAATAACAAACTATAAAGACAAAACTAGAAATAAAAACTATTTTAAAAAAGGCAAAAACTACAACAAAATTTTCAAAACATTTTCAAATTAAAATGGAACAGGTTAAAAAAAATTAATTTAAAAAATATTAACAAAAACCTATCACAGTATATTTATAATAATGCACTAAATTTCTTATCTATTTTTTTTGTAATTAACTGTGATTAAAACACAAGCTACCACTTACAATTCAATCCTCTAAATTAATGTAGAAACAACATAAAGACTACAATATATGTTATGCCATTTAGCATCTTTTAGAAGAATTACATAAATTATTGAGATTCCAATGACTATCTTTAGGATTCATAATGTCATTACGTGGAATGATGAGCAACATGACATTTATATACGTATCACTGTTAATGTATCGATAGATGTAAAAAGTGAAGAGATTCTAGTGTAGAAACGAGTGTTGTGTTTCCTCTGGACGCTAAACATCGAGTAGAGATGTTGTGAACTCTTCTGCTTTACCATCTTCACCAAAAGGAGCTTTGAAGTCCAGAAACACTCCAGTCAAAACACACAAGACTTGTGCTTCTGCCTGGGTAGAATCACATTCACAAGACAGAGATCATGTGAACTGCCAGGAGGGATTACATAAGGCTACAAAGCAACTCAAAACACACTTATTATTCAAACAGGGACAGCAATCATTAACAAATTAAACCTGGTTCTGGTTTATTAAGGATGCTGTAAACTATTCCTTTAAGCTTCGGCTGGGGGGCCAATGATTTGGTCAGAAATCTAATAAACATATAAATAATATACTGTTAAAGAAATACAAATCAATATAAACAGACAAACAAAAAAACCTAAGACCTATAAGAAGTGCTTCTCTGAATGATTCAGTGATTCAGTCATTACTGATTCAAACCAATACAGTTCAGATCACATACTGATTCATGATTCCTTTTGAGCTGAAATCATTAAAAGAACTCAACTCATAGAGATAATTAATTTGTAATTTGGACTACACTGGGTTTGCTTTTTGTTTTTTTTAGGAAAACGCAATAGAATATCCAATATATATACATACATATATATATATATTATATATATATATATATATTATATAGTATTATATATACTATATATATATATATATATATATCTATATATATTCATTTACAACATTTATTGTCTGCTTACATTTCATTCATAGAGCAAAGGATATTTTAATATAAGTACTGTCCATCTAGGATTATTATTTGTTTTATTAAAACTAAAACCAGAAAAAGTTAATCACTTTTTTTTTTTTTTTGAATGAATACATTAACTGAATATAAAATCAAATAAAATACATAAAAAACTCTGCCTTTAATTAAACCTAAAATTAGAAGAATAAATGTTATTTTGACAACTAGACAGCAAATAAAATAAAGGTTAATAATAAAATAAACATAACAAACTAAAATGTAATTTAAAAGCTATAGATAAACAAACAAAAACTAAAAACTAAAAACATTTTAAAATGAAAAATTTATATAGCAATATAAAAAAAAGATAAATAAAAAATATAAAACATAAACAACAAACTCCAATTCAAAATATTTACATAACTATTAACTGCTCTTGAATCTTCTGGATTCCCTAGCCTGCGACGTGGAAAATGCAGATCCATTTGAAAACACAATCACTAAACTTGAACTGCTAGTGAAGCAAACCTGACCTGGAAAAAGCACTTCATTGAAAAGCCACAAAAGTCAGGACTGAATTTCTACCCTGTGAAAAGAAAGCTGCTGGAGTGGACGCGAGAGGTTCGGGTCTTCAGAAAAATGGCCAACGTCTTTTTTTCCCATGAGTTTTGAGAGCGACAAAAACTTAATCTCAGATCTTAAGAAGAAAACACAGACATGCAAATCAAACCAACACACATACACACAAACTTCAGTCATTGCAACAGCAAAACAGCTTTGCAACTAATGCAACTAAAGCAATGCAACTAAAAGGAAACGTGTTTTTAGAGATATTGGCAACAAATTAATGCTTCAAAAAGAACAGTTCACCCAAAAAATTAACATTTGCTGAAAATGTGCTCCCCCTCAGGCCACCCAAGATTAGGATGAGTTTGTTTCTTCATCAAACATATTATGGAGACAAATGAGCACTGCATCAGTGTCTCTGCACAGTGATATGGGTTGCCGCAGAATGCGAGTCCAAAGCAGCTGATGAAACCATCACAGATTAATCCACAATAATCCACAGCACTCCAGTCCATCAGTTAACATCTGGAGAAGACACAAACCACCTGAAACAAATCCAGCATTAAGACGTTGTTTACCTCAAATACATTGAGCCACCATAATCCATAATAAACACTTCCTCCAGTGAAAAAGAACATCTACTGTTGTCTCTCACATCAAAATCCAGACAACAATCTTTTGTTTAGGATCTGTTTGAAACGGTGCTTGATCTGTACAGATTTCTCTCCTGATTTCAGATCAGAACACTTTTTCACTGGAGGAAGAGTTATTATGCTTATAATGTTATTATATTTTAGTTAAAAAGTGCTTTAATAATGCTGGATTGTTTCATCTTATTGTCTGTCTCCAGATGTTACTGATGGACTGGAGTGCTGTGGACTTGTGGATTATTGTGATATTTTATCAGTGTGTTTGGACTCTCATTCCTGACGGCACCCATTCACTGCTAGCAATATTCAATTTCTAAATTTCTGGATGAACGAAAAAACTAATATACAGAGTAATTGTTGCATGAACTATTCCAGCAAAAAACAACCAGGACAGCCAAATTATAAACTGCTCGCAAGTAATAATTTCTGAGAGCGACTCTTATTTGACAAAAGCAAATCACTTCACGTGTTGGGGGTGCTTTAGTAAGCCTGTACCCTTACAAGCAACTCAAAATGCTTTTTCAGCTCCTTCCTTTTTTTTCCCCTTTCGCTTGAACAAGCCTCCAGAAAGTTGTAAACTCTCCAAGCTTTTTCTCACCTCCTAGAAGAAAGTGCTCAGGGGGGGGGGGGGGGGGGGGGGGGGGGACGAAAGATAAAGAACGGGGACACACAAAGGCGGGGGCTGGGAGTGAATGGAGGGTGATGGTGTGGTGCTGTGGCATGCTAATGAAGCTCTAATACTCACAAATGCCCTCTCCCTTTGCTCCAGCAGACAGGGCCAGCGGGGTTTAATTATCATGAGACAACGGGCACTGGACATTTTCGCAGGAGACGCCAACACGGTGGCCTCTTCCAAAGCGCTGACAGATCATTTGGAGGAGGTCACTTTATCTTTGTTTAAATAATTAACCCCACCTTTGCTTCACTTTTGTTGGCAGAGCCGACACCACGATGAGCCTTTCTAGTGGACAGAAACCGTGACGGGTGGCTGTCGGAGACTTCACTGTCTTTGCTTTTGTTTGCTGTCTACGGTGGCTCAGGCTAAACAGAGCTTTTCACAAGCATAAAACACACACACTGTACGAGACAATATAGCAGGATACCCCTTATAAGCAGCCCAGTGTGGGTCTGGCTTTGTGTTGTGAGGACTTTACAAACAGATCACTTCATTAAGAGGTGTGTGAGCACACAAACTCCACAAACCTGCAGCACACAATCCACGTCATTAACATCTCTGAGAGCGAAAAGCCTCGCCTCATACTGGGTGGACGCTGGTGTTAAAAACGGCTCAAGAATTGTAGCTTTCACAACATTATGAAAAATATGTTAAAGACAAATCTCAGGAATGGCCTAACAACGGCTAAATGAAAAAGACTTGTGTCTCTTTAGTTTGGATGGTGGTCAAATATTTCGGCTTGTGTTGAATGTAGAATCAATGTTGACAATAAACTATTTGCTCAACGTTTCACTTTGAGCTTTACATTAGCAGTAGAGATATCACAAGAAAACTCTTGTGCAACAGTCAAGGGTTTAACCCTTTATCTATCTAACTATCCATCCAACTATTTATCCATCTATGCAACCATCCTTCCATCCAACCAACCATCTATTCATCCATCTTTTCATCTATCCATCCATTCATCCATCTGTTCATCCATCCATTCATACTTTATCCATACAACCATCTATCCATCAGTCCATCCATTTCTCCATCTATCCTCCCATCCATCCGTTCATCCATCCATCCATTTCTCCATCTATCCAACCTATCTATCCATCCATCCCATCCATTTTCTCCAATCTAACCAAACTCATCTCTGTGGACCAGTCCCATTTATCTATCAATCCATCCAGCTATCCATCCATTCATCCATCCAACCATTCTATTCATTCCATCCTTCTTCGCACACTACTCCAACCTTCATTCAAACCATCTATTTATCCATCCATCCATCCATTTCTCCATCGTATCCACCCGTTCATCCATCCATCACAACTATCTTATCCATCATCCATCTCTAAAACTTCAATGCTTTTAATTTTTTCCAATCCTTTCAAAACTTTAAAAGTTCTCATTTCTGTTGTTTCTCTAAGTAGAAAAGATTCCATTATGTTTCTTATGAATTTCATTAATTTCCTATTCATTTTCTTACACTGCCAAAATTGGAACTAACCATTCTGCCTCCCTACATCAGTTTAAATTCAGGAACTGAAACTGGAATTTATTACGTTCTCAATTCAATTCCAAAGGCAATGGACCTCATTTCTTGCATTCATAAACAGCTCGATGATTGATTATAACGGCACAGAACACATTTTAAAAAAGTAACTATAACTTCTGAAGACATGAAACATGACGCAACAGGCAAAGACGGCCATCTGACGCATGTGTACACATAAAATTAAGCACAGACTGAACTCGTTCCATGGGCCCCGGCCCACCCAGAGAAGGACAACATATGCATTACTACATTACCATATACAAAAACACATGATTCTGATAGAGCAACCTGACACTCAACCCCACCTCCAGCAACACCACAGACAACACACCGGAGTCCAAGTCATCGGCCATTGATCTCCTCACACAGGCGTCAAAGAATCAGTTTTCAGACTCTCCGAATAGATGTACCGAGGGTTCACGAGTGTACCCGGGCAACGCGCCCAACACTGAGGACACCACAAAACAGCCAAATCCTTCTTTAACACAGCAGCTCTACTTGATGAATGACTGGGGACAGCTTCCGTTTCCAGGATCCAATACTGGCCAAGTCCATGGAAAGGAAAAGAGCAGGTCTTTGTTGTTGCCATTCGAGCACAAAAACAAAGCGGTTCCTTTGCATTCTAAAAGCCACAGTGTATCTTCCTCTGAGAAGCCTCTCTGTACATCCTCATTAAGACTCCGGGAAAAGAACTTGTGAAAGCAAAAATGAAATTTTATGTTTTGCCCTATGCTTAATGTTGTGCTTCTTGGCTGAAAAACTGAACTTCACTCGACCTCATCTCTAAACACCATGCGTGACCGTGTTTTCACAAACAATAGTCATAGGGGACAACTTCAAAATACATGGCAAAGCCTGGTGAGAGACAATTAGCACCATTGGCTATTAATAAACATAACTGTTGAGACCATTCAAGCAAAAATGTCAAGTGCATCTATGACAAGTGCTGACAGACTCAAAAATGAACTTCAACTCGAAACGTTTTGTCTGTTTCCGGGTATATCAACTATTTTACAAAAAAAATGCACACACCACAAATATGATCAAACCTCAGATTTGTAATCAGCAATTAAAAGTAAAATAAATTATCACTTTGTTCGTGCATCTTGCAGTAATGAGACACTTTTTTAAACCTGTGAACTTTATAGCGTCTATTTTAAAAAATCTTGACTTTTTTTTCTTGCATTGCGCAGTAATAGGAGATTGCTCTTTAATAACGTTCAACCCCTTTACTTCCTTTAAACTTTGTACGACTGTACAAATATTTTTATAAAATAATATGACTTTTTTTCTTGCATTGCAGTAATGAGAATGTATTAGTACTTCAACCTTACTTCTTTAACTGGTAAACTTTACAAATATTTGAATATTTTTTTCTTGCAATATGAATACTTTACTTTTTAAACGTGTACAATTCTATAGTAAATACTTTAAATTGTAAAAAAAACACTATTTTTTCTTGCATTGCAGTTATGAGATACATAATTACATTACCTTACTTTTTAAAATTTTAAACTTTACACATTTTTAAATAAAATACCACTACTTTTCTTGCACTGTGGTAATGATTTATAAATATTTTACTTTTTAAAACTTGGAAACATTACCAATATTTAAATAAAAATAGCCTACTATTTCGTTCTTTGCATTTGCCAGTAATGATATGCATAAAATACTCATTACTTTTTAAAATTTGTAAATCTTTAAAAAATATTTAAATAAAATACAACTATATTTCCTTGCATTGCATAATTAACGTTATAAATACTTGTACTTTTTAAACTTGTGATCTTTAAAAATATTTAAATAAAATACTACAATATTTCTTGCATTGAAATAATGAGATGTATAAATACTTAAGTATAAATACTTAAATTAATATTCATATTAAATTATATAATAATAATACATATAAAAATACCTGTGGTCAATACCTTATTTAAAAATTTTCGGTAACATGTAAAATGCACAGTGAGACTCAAAATGAACTTTGATACAGTTTTGTTGTTGCTAACTATCAATGCAACACATGAATATTAACCTATAACTGGGATTCGGTAACAAGCAATCAAACCCTTAAAAACAGCCTTGAAGTGAAAAACTGAGCCCTTTCTTTCTCTCTTTTCAACTGTTGCTCATCGTTTCATACCTTTAAAATGAATCTGTCTGTCAGCCGTCTCAACGTTAAACACCTAGGAACAAGCGTCAATGCATCAGCTCATCCCTGTGGAGTGTGGTAATGATTCAACACAGGACATCGTCTTCTTAACCGTCAGACCCCCACAGAGACTCAATTTACTGTTACCTATAGAAAACTGGAGAGTAATGCATCACATGATACTGCTGCATAACTGCAATCACATACAATATTAACAACATGTTGAGTGAGGCATTGAGTTTAACAAAACATGTCCAGGTCTCATTTCACTTCAAAATGTTGTTTGTTTGTTTTTTTAAAGGTGAGTCATGTTACTGCAATACAGTGTTTTTAGTGAACATAATTTACACACAAATCAGAAATAAATCTAGTCCAAATGCACAAGAGACTCAAAAACTTCAATCGAGTAAACTATCAATGCAACACAAAAATATGATCAAACTCAGATTTGTATCAAGCAATTAAAGTAAATAAATTATCACTTTTTTTATCATATTGTTTTGTGTCTCTTGTATCTCTTATCTCTCATATGATTCTCATTCTGTTCTCTCTTTCTTTCATTATCCCTTTCTTCTGGTGATTTAAAGTGAACTATGACCTGGACATGTTTTTTGATGAGTTTCACAGTTTTACCTTCGAGCACTGCTTGTGATTCTGACACCAAACCAATGATCCATTGCTCTGAAACGAGAGAAAAGACATCATAAAACACTGGAGATCACAATCAGATCAGAAACATTCACTCAACAGTGTAACATTGATTAGAAAAGTAAGAGCAGAAAAACAAATTAGTTTGAATGATTTTAGTAAATCAGTTCAAATTGTTTATTTCAGTGAATCGATTCAAATCACTGATTCAAAGATTCATTTGCACCATCACTCATAAAAATGGTGCTTGACTAAAAATGTTCCACTAAATTATTTGTTCCATTGAATTGATTCAAAACACAGATTCCAAGATTCGTTTACACAAAACACGGACTAAAAATGTACCATTAACTACAGTTTCAATTGAATCGTGGTTTTGTTCCTTTCTCCACAAGCATCTGAACAGGCAAACTTCACGGCCTGTAAACCAAAAGTCTGCTTAAGTTCAATGTCAAGTTCAAAGGAATCTAGAACAATGTAATCCAGTGGAAATTCCCCGTGAAACCTTGGAAAAGAACTTATCATTTAAAGGACTTAATTTGCCCTCCAGTCCCGCAAGCCTCCTCACTACACCTAGTGCCACTGGAGCCACTCGATACTCGATGTCAAGGATAACGGCCAGGGAGAGCCTCGAATGCAGAACATGTGCCGTTGCAAAGACGCTTGGCGCATGCTTTAATGGAACGAAAAAGTGTGTCTTCAATCAGAGACATAAAACCAGTTTCAGCCTGCCTCTACCGGATCAGATATGATAATTGGATGCATCCCCCCCCCCGTTATGTGAGTGTGTAAATCAAACATTATTGGCTAGCTGCACCTCATGAGATGCAGGAGCTTTTGAACCAAAACATAATGAGCTGCCTAATGCCTACATGGTAGGCAGTTAATCGAAATAAAACCCGAAAATGTGGATAAGGCTGTGATTTAATTAAATAAATGGGTGCACTTTGTGTTTCGGAGTGAACTCAACATGCGGCAAACATTTTCCTATTCCTGAAATGAGAAGCATTTATCAACAAGAGAGCAGCTTTTAAGGGACTCTCTGTGGATTTCTGTCAAAATAAAAGTTTGATGGTTTACCACTTGAAAATAAAGAATTTAAGATGAACATAATACTTAATATTAGTATTGCAATTTATAATTGTAAATGTAAAATAAAATTATTTTCATTATTATTATTATTATTATTATTATTATTATTATTATTATTATTATTATTTTTTAAATACTCAATATTACAAATAAAAAATATTTCTTATTTTTTATTTGCTAATTTTATATTTGTATTTAATAGTAGTATTAATAATAATTATAATTATAATTATTATAATTATAATTATTATTATTATTATTATTATTATTATAATATAGCCATATCATATATTAATCACAAAATGTTATCAAATTATGCAGCCATGGCCAAACAACCATGGGCAAACCCTCGTATTTTTATCTTTTATTTTAGTTTTTAATTATTTTATTTTTATTTTTACTTATTTAATTTTTAATTATTTAATTTAGGCAATGACATAAGTTGCACAGACAAACGTTTTTGCAGAAGAGATTTACGCCATGTAATTAACCACAACTTAATGAAAACATACTGACTGATGAAGACATAACCCAAATATGATATAAAATGAATCAATCAGCATTAAGCAGACTAGGTGAATTTGTTTTTTTTTTTTTTGTGTTTTTTTTCTGCCAAACTCTATGGAAGATTTACTTTTATAAAAGCTACCTAAGGCATGTAAGATCATGCCTGTATTGTGAAACAGAGTCACTAACACTTATAACCTGAGCTCCGTCCCGGACACAGACGCCTCTCTCCAGACTCCATCGGAGGAGTGACTGTGAGGCGTGACTGCAGTCCTCGGAGTTACACTCGGCGGGATGTTGACCCAGACTGTCGCTGACCTCAAGCGCTTAAGTATAGGTTCAGACATTTCGTGACCCGGCTCTGTGGAGTCAAGGGTATTCCCCGGCGCGTTTAAGCCTGCCAGATTTAAATCAGTCACTGAGGGATTCGTGTGTCAGGATCAACTCTAATCCATCGAGGAACTAAACACAACATCATCCTGAGAGATAAACTGTGCTTCTTTACATGTGTAGAAGCTTAGCAGACGCCTTATCCGAAGAGACTAACAATAGAGGAATAGAAACGATTCGTCACAGAGCCAACAGTGTTCACAGTGCACACGCGGTTTAAGGTGGCAGAGGAACATCTGAGAAACACTGGGGGAAAATACTGTGATTCTGCACTGAATTTAAATCAGATAAATTAATCCAAATTTACATGTAAAGAACAGGAAAGGTTTTGAAAGCCTAAAGGTTTATAAGCCTTACGGATGGACAGATGGATAGATGGATGGATGGACAGATGGATAGATGGATGGATGGTTGGATGGACAGATGGATGGATGGATGGATGGATGGATAGATGGATGGATGGATGGATAGATGGATGGATGGATGGATAGATGGCAGAACAAATATGATAGATAGAAAAATGAGAGACAGAATCATAGATGGATGGATTAAAATGATAAATTAATGGATAGATATGACTTATAGGATTGATAGGATGACAATTTAATGGATGGATTATAGAGCTACAGATGATGGGTAAGTAGATCTATAAATGATGGATGAATGGAAAATAAATTGATGGATGGAGGAAAATGGAGGATGGAGGATGGGGAGGAGGGATGGATGGATGGTGGATGGATGGATGGCGAACAAGGATGGAAGATTAAAGATGGATGGAAAAAATGATAAATGGATGGAGGGGAATGACAATAGATTGAATGAAAATTTTATTAGATAGAGGGGATAATGATGGATGGATGAAGAAGATGGATCAAGAAGCAACAGATGGATGGATGGATAGAGATAAACGGATGGAGAATGGAAGATGGAGGGGAGGGATGGAGGGAAAGGGGATGAAGGGAAGATGGAAAAGAGGATAGAGGATGGATGGGGTGGAGGGATGGATGGATGGATGGAAGAGGGATGGAGGGGAGGGGTTTGGAGGGAGGATGGAGGGAAGATGGAGGGATGGATGGATGAATGGAAGAGGGATAGATGGATGGATGATGGAGGATGGATGGAAGATAGATAGATAGAAATAGTAGATAGATAGATAGATAGATAGATAGATAGAAATAGTAGATAGATAGATAGATAGATAGATAGATAGATAGATAGATAGATAGATAATAGTGATATTTTTGCATAAAACTGATTTAAACCCATATAAAGTGTTTGTAAACCCTCTACCAGTGCCCATTAAGGGAAACATACATACGTGAATTAAATTTTGTCGTATGTCATTTTCCAAAAAAATCTTTTTTAAGCGTGAACATCTGTAAATGAAATAACACGTGTAGCTTAATAATCTGAAAAAGCTATTTTAAAAGGACATTGAAATTTTTCCCTTCCCCGGGTTTTGGCACGTGTCACATTTTAAGGCTCTAGTTAGTTTTGTGTTACAGTCAGCGGCAGGGGGTTTTTTGGACCCTTTTCTTCTCCCCTACATTGTTCTGAGTTGAGCTGTTCTTTTTGGTTTTATTAAACTTTGTTGAGAGTTTTAATCAGAGCGCTGTTTTGGGGAAAAAGGTTTTTTAAAGCACAGTTCCACGGGGGCCTTCTTTTTAAATCTTTCCCATACGGCTCTCTTTTCATTCAGCAGACGTTGGGATTTAAAAACAAGCCAGTGTCATCCATCATTTGTCATTACCTTTACATTTCAAAGCTGTTGTCCTAAAGGCTTTTCAATGTTTTAGACCCAATTTATTCTGTGAAGATTAGTATTATAAATATATCTAAATATAATTAAATACAAAAAAATTCAATTTTTTTTTTATTATGTGTTTTTTATTTTTTTGAATATATTTATTTTTTGTTAAATACAAAAAAATTCAATTTTTCTACTCGTAATATTTCTCCTTTTAATCTAAAAGGTTTTTTTTTTTTTTTACTCAATTTATTTAGGGGAAAAATTATTTTTATAAAAAATATCTAACCCCCAACCCCCCCCCCCAACCCCCCCAAAATTTTTGCTTCTTAAAAGTTTTTAAATTTCATTTTTCCCACTCATTATAGACCACTGTTTGATGTATTTATTTTTTTATTTTTTGTTTGTTTTAAAAATATAAAATTTTATTTTTTTTTATTTAAATATTTTATATACCTTTTTTTAAAAATTTAATTTTCCTATTTTTTTTTAATTTTTGACCCCGGGTTTTTCTACAAATTTTAAATTAAATGTCCTAAAGCCACAAGCCCTTTTATGAAGAAACAAAGATCAGTTTTTTGTCCCCTTTAGTTCCAAATAAAACCCCTGGGTTATACAAGATATCATTTTATGGTTGAATTTCAGGAAAAAAAAAATAATATATAAATTTTTAAAAAATATATATAATTAAATTTTTTATATATATATTATAATATATATATATATATTATAAATTTTATATATATTATTTAAATATATATATATATTAATTATAATTATATAATATATATATATATATTATATAATATATATATATTATATATATATATAATATAATTATAATATATATATCCCCTTTACAATTTTTGGGTTGGGCAACATGCTGGTAAATCAGCAAACTGACGCCCTTTTCAGCCTCTCATAAAGGGGAAACATCACAGGGTGCCAAATTCCGGGGATAAACCGGGGTGAAAGTGGAAAAATGCACTTCGGGGTTTTTTTAAAAAGCCCTTATTACTTAGATAAAATTCAGCCAAACAAAAACCCCCACCACACCGGCCCAAAAAGCAGAAGATCTCACCCAAAACTTTATTATATTCCCGAAACTAATCCCCGCCTGAATCTTTAAGGTTCGGGGATGTTTTTGAGCGCTTAACCGGGACAAGAAATCCATTCATGTTCCCCCGCTAAGGGAAAACCCCCCAACATCGAGCTGCCGCGGCCCGATTCCCCCTTTCCCGAGTTTTTTCCCTATCAAAGGCCCTTTTACAAAACACGGACCACCCTTTTTCCAAGTTTTTCTTTTCCCTTTTTCAGAAAAGCCGGGCCCCTTTAGCCAAAAGGAGGGAACTAATGGGTTTAATTTTTAAAAAGAATAATTTTTAAACGGGCAGGCGCGCCCCCGCAGGACTCTCGAAACACTTTGGGTTTTATACGTCCAAACCCAAAAAAATTCCACCCCGAGCAATGCTTTCCCCAACAGACCGGGCCTTTTAGCCGCAGACGCTTGGGTTTACAGCCGGGTGTTTCCCTGTCCCTTTCCCCAATCATGATACCCTAAAACTTTACAATACCCCAAATTTAAAAATCCAGAAAGCTTTTATTTCACTGGTTTTTTATGACCTGCATGAACACTGTTTTTTTGGGGGCATAAAATTTCTAGGTTTTAAAAAATGGCTTTGGGTAAAAAAAAGAGTCCAATATTTTTTACTAATTTTAACAAACTGATTTTATTTCAAATTTGTGAGATTGAATTATTTTAAGGGGGGGGATGGAAAAAAAAAACCCGACGATGAAAAACATTTCCAGCCCGAGTTGAGATGCTCTTAAGAGCTTTCTATTTGGGGATGGATGGAAAGGATGGATGTTTCCGAAAAAACGATGGATGATAGAAAAAATGAAGGATGGGTGGATGAATGGATAGACAGATGGAAAAGAGGGTATTTACAGAATAATAGGGTTAGAAGAATCGATAGATAGAGCAATTAACGAAGATAGACAATGTGGATGGATGGTGGATGTAGACAGAAGATACCTGGAGGATGGGAGAGAGATGAATAGATAAGGGTGGATACAAAGAAAAACAGATAGATAGATGGATGATAGAGAGATGGATATACAGAATGAGAGACGGGAAAAACAGCCCAGAACCTTTGCTAGGGAAAGATTTTGAACGATTTTAAAAAGATAGAACGTTTGATAGATAGATAGATAGATAGATAGATAGATGAAGATAGATAGATGATAGATAGAAAAAGTAGGGTAGATAGATAGATAGTAGAACGGGTAAACATTTGATTTAAAAGTAGATAGCTAGAACGATAGAACGTAGATAGATAGATAGATAGATAAAAAGATAGATAGATAGATAGAAAAGATAGATAGATAGATAGGGATCACTAGTTAATCACCTAAAAATAATACAAATTTTTTCTTTTTTTTCAGAACTTTTCTTTTTTTTTCATTTTTTTTTTTAATTCCTAAAAAAGCTTTTATTTTTCTGGAATGTTCCAGTGTTTTCAGACTGTGGTTCAGTCATCATTCATCAGCTCTGCTCTGAGTGAAGGTTTATCTGAAGTGATGCAGAGGAAACTTTGAGGGCAGCAGCTCGGAGTGTGACGCTGGCATTTGGTCATCAGGAGAGTTCAGAGGGGGCGTTCATGCATAATGTTTTGCAGCTGACCAGACCTCCCATTTTCACATGAAAGACCTGTGAACACACACACACACACCACACAGCGTCCCTCCGGAACACTCTTTATGGATGCACCAACAATCAACTCGCTTTTCTATTCCTGGAGCTTTTCTCCCAGCCAGCCCCCCCGTGAGAGCAACCGCCACGATTTATCAAGCTCAGTTTCATGTCACCCGGCACTTTCCTGCGCAGAACAAAAGACTCCGCTGCTTTCTCCATACGGTCCTTTTTGATGTTAAGAAAAGAGTGCCCCTCAAATCATTAACGGCTAGCTGCCAAATGGCAACATCATAAACCATAACGAGTGCATTTCTCCTCGGATGCATGTCAGCTTGTTTGGGTTGCATGGCAAGTTTCACGCTTTAGATGCATGCATTAACCTTGAACACACTCGTGTGCATTCAGATGCAAGTGGTGAGGAAACATTAGAAGGACAAGAGCCTTTCGCTGAGCTCTGAAGAAACTAATACGGTGTAGACGCAGGACTTCTGACAAAACAAGAGCGTAAGAGCAACACAAACCCCTCACTTTCTAACAAGGAATCATGTGTTTTACTGCATGCTCCTCATCAACGCTTGGAGTCTCATACGCTGGAGATTAAGGATCAGCCAAAATGCAATAAAGTCCCAAAAATGCCTTTTAAACACACATTAAACCGGTGTCAATATCTTACAAGGTACAACCAACAAACAAAAATGCAGCTTGTTTGCTACTATTTAAGTAGACTATGTTATGAGATAAGTTGATAAACAAATGACCTTTTTTTGCATTTCCATTTCAATCAAGCACTTTACACTAAATAAATTAAAAATATAAATATTTTTGATTAAATTAATAAGAATATGGGATGGAAATGTGTTTTCAATGTAATTTAAGGGGGGAAAAGCATTTACATTTTTTGACAATTAAGCACTTTTTCCTGCACATTTCTCATTATTGGATTAATTAATTAATTATAAAAATAAAACAAAATTCTTATATATATGATAAATAAATAACTTCCTGTTCGACGGGAATATATGTAGGTGTTTAAATGACTGTTTGTTGTAATTGATTATTTCTTTTGTTGTTGTTTTAGTTGTATGTTGTTTTAGTTGTAATGGAACTAAGAGTAACTTTAAACATGAGTCAATTTTGCACACTGTCTGATGTGAATACGAATCACTTCTTTAAACCAGATTAACCCAGAAAAGCAGATGGAAGTTCTGAGCTGAAAACTGATTTCAACAAACCTCATCAAATAAAGCACAGTATCAGCAGCTCGAACCGATAGCCCAAACACGAAAAACATCATTCATTAAATGAAGCTCTAAACATGGAAACCTACTATAATCAAATGCACAAACCTAAAACGAAAATCTAATACAATACAAAAATCAACTAAATGGACTAAACTAAAATTAATCATAATATTGGCAGACTGAGAACTGATTTTAAATGCCCGATATTCCCATGTGCCTTTTCCAACTATGAACTTCAATCGTTATTAAAGTCAGAATATTTTGTAAAATAAGTGTTCATGGTGGTTCATGATTCTGTCATTAAATAGTGTTTTTGTCTCTAGGCCACTGTAATGATCATAAGCAGTCATCAGTGTGTCAGGTTCACAATCTACTGACAAGCTGATTGCCAACAGATAATGGGCACTAAGGGTTTTTTAATTATTAACATGCAAATGTTAAATATGTATTTCATAAAATAACAATAGACTAATGTTGTAAAAAAAAATTAATCTGATTAATCTGATTTCATAATTTCTGTACATTCCATTTGAACATGCACTCTTAAAAATAAAGGTTCTGTATTGGCATCAATGGTTCCTCAAATGATTTCATAATTTCTGTACATTCCATTTGAACATCATTCCATTCTCAAAAAGGTTGGGTTCTATGGTACGGTGGGTACGGAACAAAAAGTATTCTTCTTCAGATTATAAAACACTAAGAAAAAAAAATTTTTATTAAACTGTTCACTGAAGGGTTCCCAAGCGGGGAAGCAAAAAAACAGGTTCTAGTGCTCTGGCATCACGCGCCTGAAAACCAGCTCTTGGAACCTTTATTTTAAGAGTGCATGCTATTCTCTATATCAGGGTCATGTTCTTAAAGCCCTTATATCGGTTTGCCATTCGAGTAGCAATAAGCCCTAAATAATAGCCTATTGTAGTACCCATAATACCAAACATAGAGGAGTTCTAAAATGTCAAGATTGTGTATTCAAAGTCAAAGTATTGATTCAGAATGATTGACACTTGAAGCTTATGTTGATGGACGCGCTGAGTCTGGCGATAAATGTCATATTTCTGACATACCTGTGAAATGTTTGAAAGCGGCGGGGAAATGCGCGTGATCTGTGCAGAAGCTGAGGCATAAATAAAAGCACCCTTTTTTTTTTTTTTCGCGGGGGGCCACCGAATCGCGCGGGTATAAACGCTCGCGCATGAAGAGCCTCGTCTCCGGTTTCCTCGCGTCGGCGCCCGCGGCGCTCCACAGCAAGCCCTGTAATCCACATCATGAACGCGAGCATCGCGGAGCTGGTCATCTGCAGCTGCAGCGAGAGTGAATGTGACTGAAGCAAGACTGAAGGAAGACTGAAGAAAGTTTCGCGCTGCGGAGGGGCGGAGTCAACGCGCGTCATTGCACGAGCTCTGCGCGTAGCCCCGCCCCTCCAGACGCAGGTAGAGTAACTTCAGATGTGATGATGGACAAAGTTCTGCTTCTTTATGATGCAGTGGGCAGTTTTGTGGCATTTTGTTTATATAATGTGTTTTTTTTGAGTTTTGGGGGAAAAATATAAAATACACATTTAATTTTTTTTTTCATTGCACTTTATTATAAAATGTCCCACTTCAGGAGCTCCTGCACATACCAACTTTAGTCTTATTCTATCATCTATATTCAGTATAAATGTGACCCTGGAGCACAAAAGCAGTCAGCAGTCACAGGTGTATTTGCAGCAATAGCCAACAATACATTGTATGGGTCAAAATTATTAGAATGTTAAGTAAAGATCATGGTCCATTGAGATATTTTATAAATTCCTACCGTAAATATATCAAAACTTAATTTTTGATTAGTAATATGCATTGTTAAGAACTTCATTTGGACAACTTTAAAGATGATTTTTCTTTTAATTTTCTGTTTCTTTTTCTGTTTTTTTTTTTTTTTTTTTTTTTTTTGCTCAGTTTGATTATTTTTTTTTAGTTGTTTGTATGTCAGATATTTTTTTATCCTAACAAACCATACATCAATGGAAAAATTATTTATTCAACTTTCAGATGAGGTTTTGACCCTTAATTGACCCTTATGTCTGGTTTTTTGTTCCAGGGTCACATAAGCACACACACACACACACACACACACACACACACATATGCCCGATATATTTTTACATTTTATTCCTAAAAACATGGTTAAAATGTGATATTTTCTGATTTATGGAGTAATAAAAAGAGAAATCCAAATCCCCTCTGGAAAACCTTCAACTAACATTTCACAAAAATCAAACAAGGAACTATGAGCGGGCTTTATACAATGATCAGATTTATGTTCTGGAAATGTATGCAAATTGCATATTTAATTAGATGGTGCCTCATTTGCATATTTCATTCACCATAACATTTTAGAAAACTAAAGTTTGTGTGTGTTAGAGCTGCTGAAGTGGAGAAAGCAGGATTTGGATATGTGTTGTGAAAGAGATATATATAGTGTGATATAATAAACACTTAAATATGTATTTAGCATGTCTTCTTTCCACTAGTCTGAGCAGTGCATGTTTTAAAACACAATAGCTTGTAGTGATTCCAGTGGAAACTTCCCATGTGAGCTTCACACCGTTTTACAAAAAGCAACGCATCGGCATGACATGTCTAGCATTATTTCTCCTCGCCAGCCACGAGTAGAGTAGCGTGGAAAGAATGACTCCTGCGCTTATTAAAACAACAGAAATGCTCCCGAATCCCGCCGGTTAGAAATCGCCACGTTAAAAAGCCGCTGAAAAACTTCCCAGAAGGCTTCATAAAACATCATGACTTCACTCTCTCGAAGAAGCAGCAGCGTTCGGTTTGCATCTAATGAGTTTTTATGGGTATTCCTCCTGAACAGTGCAGGACAGAAACTGGGGCTCGTAATCGGTAGGTTTGGCCTGCGACTGCTGCGCCGCGGGCCAGCCGGAGTCCAGCCCAAATCAAATACGTCAGCGGTACTTCAGCGCGCACTTCTCTAGTGAAGGGATTGTGTTTTTAGTGTTTTACTGGCCACACGCATCTGAGGCTCCGGTCGCGCGACAATTAACAAAATTCTAAAAACCCTTAACGTGGCTTGAATGCATTAAAACAGTGTTTTTAAAAGACCACACTCAATAAACACATTAATAATTAAACATACATGTACAGACAAGCAGATGAAATGCACTGTGTTTAATTACTCATGGGCAAAGAAACGCGTTAAGGTGGCTTAATGCATTAAAACTTGTTAAATGACACCAAACTCAATAAACGTATTAATAAATCATACTATGTACAGACAAGCAGATATGAGCCATAATAAGAACGCAACGCGTTAAGCATTTTCATCCCATAGAAATACATTACAAGAGGAAAACGCTTAATTTGGCTTAAATGAGATTACAACAGTGTTTTTTAAACGTCCAAACTCAATAAAACATTACTTGAATCATACTATGTAAAGACAAGCAGATATGAGTTATGATATGAACGCAACGCATTAAATTACACGTTAAGCGTTTTCTCCCAGTGAAAACCATTATAAAAAAACACTTAACCTGTCTTAATGCATTAACAACAGCGGTTTTTTAAATGTCCAAACTCAATAAACATTAAATAACATGAAATAACTAAAGTTGTTATTTTTGTTTTCTTTCGTGTACTAGGTTTTCATCCAAAAATATCTTAAATTGTGTTCCGAAGACGAACAAAGCTTTTACGGGTTTGGAACAACATGGGGGGTAAGTGATTAATGACAAAATGTTCATTTTGGGGGGGAGGGTGGAGTATCCGTTAATAAATCATTACTTTGTACAAGACAAAAGCAGATATAAGCCACAAACGCAAAAAATTTAACTTTTTGTTAAAGTGTTAATGTGGTTTTATTTCTCTTTGGAGTGTTACAAGCTCTTGGTGCATGAAGAAGATCTGTAAAGATATGAGCCCTAATACAGCTGCTGCTGCCCTATTGGGGGCAGCTGTGCGACTAATGGTTAGAGAGTTGGACTTGTAACCAGAAGGTTGCAGTTTTGAGTCTTGGTGCTGGCAGGGGTTGTAGGTGGGAGGGAGGTGAATGAACGTGCTCTCTTCCACCCCTCAATACCCATGACTGAAGTGCCCTTAGCAAGGCACTGAACCCCCAGCAGCTCCCCGGGCGCTGGATATATAGCTGCCCACTGCTTCAGGTGTGTGTTCACGGTGTGTTCTCTTCTTGTGTGTTCATGTGTGCACTTGGAAGGGGTTAAATGCAGAGCACCAATTCCGAGTATGGGTTACTACACTTGGCAAAAATGTAAGCGACTTTCACTTTCACTTTCAATAAAGTTGCAAAGACTAAGTCTCAAACCCAAAGAGATATTTCTTTATAAAAGTTGAGACTCGGCCACAAACCTAGTGTAAAAATGCTTTATTATTAGCTAAGTATTTGCTATTGACTGTTCAAACGTTTAGTTTTGTCGCATTGTGTATGTGTGCGTGTGTGTGTGCGAAAGAGAGAGAGGGAGGGTCTACACAGTGGAGTCAGCTGTTTTACCGTCCGTGGCTTGTGTACTGCAAACACATACGAGCTTTCATCAACTGTGTCTGTCACTGACTCTGTTCCTCTTTTTAGGCTTTTTGAAACTGATGGTTAAAACTAAGGACATTATTTACAGCTCGCGATTAGGGAAAGGGGGCGTTTACATTTCCTAACGAGTGCTTGTGGTGTTCAGCCATCACAATGCACTGGGTCAGCTGGCCAATCAGAGCAGACTGCGCTTGTCAGAAGGAGGGGGCTTTGAAGAAAACGACGCGTTTTGAGAGGAGGCGGGGCATAGAGGACCTACAATAATGTACACAGTGTTTGAAAATAATGTGTTTTTTGATAATTAAAGCATGTCAACATATTCTGTTACACCAGATACACAAAATAATGATCTTTTTAAAAAAAGCATCATATGAAACCCTTCCGCGACGTCGTTAAGTGTTTCAGAATGTCCCCTGGTCGTGGGTGTTTTCTCCGTCAGCGGGCAGACTGTGTGTCCAGGAGATCCTGTCACTCCTAAACGCTTCAAACACGGATGTTGCACACCTTGAAATGCTCACTGTAATGGCTGATTTGTTGCTTATTTGCAGCCATGTGTTGGCTCAGGTTTTTACAGCGTGGTGTGTTTGCGAGCGCATGTGGGACGGTGTGCAGTCTCAGGCCTCAACAAAAGATTCTGCTTTTGAGTTTTAACACAAACTACTGGTAAACTTAATGTGATGCATATTTGTGAGTCATGCATAAATGTAACAGGTCAGATTTCTGTAATAGTGCTCATGAACATTTTATGGTGTAGTTTTAAACAACCAATAACCAGCTTATATATTCATCATACAATAATCACAGTGTTTCAATCGGAAGTTAAATACCAAGAGTGTGGAAGCATCTTGGGATCAAATACAATTCTATCTTATCTGATATAATCTCATCTAAATTATACTGATGAAGCCATTATTAATAATGCATTTTGCTGAAAAATATGATTATTTAATAAAATCATCAACAGATGCAAATACTTAACTGTAATAACAACTGATGTGCAGAGATCTGACCTGTTTCATTGCTGCATGACTGTCAGATACGCATCCACATTAAGTTCATTAGTTGTGTTTATGTTAAAGCTGTGTAATCCAAAGGCATGGAAATGTTCATATTCGATTTCAAACGCCATGAGCCTTTAAATCTAGGCCTAAAAAGTCACGCATCTCTGACATCCTGATGGACGTGAGCCAGCGGTGCACAGTTAAAGTCAAAGGTGGGCACTCTGGCTCTTCACAGCGCCACTGACCCTGACTCTCGCCTGGCAACTGCTGTTTACATCTGTGTAAATATGAACGCCTCATTTCCCCCTCAACAAATGACGCATTACGAGCCGGTCAGAAACACTCACCCACATCTGAGATGCCAAGCCCAAGCGTCTGGCCTTGAAAGCAGGACGAGAGAAAACAGCGTCGTGTCAGACGATCTGTGAGAACACAAGCAGATGAAGCACGTGCTTTTGACAAACGGCTGCTTTTATATGAAGATGAACAAATAATTATGTGATTCTGCCCAAATCTGTTTTATTTATTATTAGTTTCTATTTAAGAGATTAAAATTCTCTATAGAAATCAGGGAGTTTTAAAGATGTTTTTGAAACAAAGTCTCTTCTGTTCAGCAAAGCTGCATTTATTTGATCAAAAATATTGTAAAATAATCTGAAATATTCATTAGAATCTAAAACAGGTGTTTTCCTACGTGAATATCTGTTAAACTTAATTTATGTTCTGTGATGCGCAGCTGTATTTTCACGCATCATTACTCCAGTCTTCAGTGTCACATGATCTTCAGAAAAAAAAAAAAGTCCATGACAATATGCTGGATTTGCTGCTCAAGAAAACTTTCTGATTATTATCAGTGTGAGAACAGTTGTGCTGCACACATATTTTTGTTGTGTAATATTGTGTAATATTATGTTAATGTATTCATCTGTGAATCCTGACAAAGTAAAATGCTTCCCCACAAAAATATTGTGCGACACAACTGTTTTCAAACATTGATAATAATAAAATAAACTTAAATATAATATATAAAAAATAATATATCAATTTATGCAATATAATTATTCAAATAATATATAAATATTTTTATATATATAAATTATGACGACATTAGGAATATACAGTACCAGACCAAAGGTTGGAAACCATACTATTTTATTAATGTTTTTGAAAGAAGTCTCTTCTTGCTCATCAAGCCTGCATTATTTAAAAAAAAAAAAAAAAAGAAGCTATGTTTTTAAAATATAAATATTTTGTAATACACAACAATATACACCTACGGGTCAGTAATTTGGGGTCAGTACTTTTTTTTCTTTCTTTTTTTTAAATAAAATCAATACTTTTATCAGCAAGGATTGTGTTAAATTGATAAAACGTGATAGTAAAGAAAAATGATATTATTAGCACTATATATATTATTAGAAATTTTTAGTTTGTTATTTTATTTTGAATAAATGCAGTTCCTTTTTAACCTTTTATTCATCAATTATATTAGACAGCACAGAACCTGTTTCCAACACTATAATAAATCAGGAATATTAGAATGATTTCTAAATGATCATGTGATAGACTGGAGTGTTACATGTGACACTGAAGGCTGGAGTAATGATGCTGAAAATTCAGCTTTGCATCACGGAATAAATTATTTTTTTAAAGTATATTCAAATAGACAAACTATTATTTTAAGTTGTTAATAATATTTCACAATATTACTGTTTTTTTCTGTAATTTTGATCAAATAAATGCATGGCTTGATGCAGCAGAAGATGACTTTTTCAAAAAACATTAAAAATAGTAATGTTTCCAAACTTTTGGTCTGTACTGTATATAGCATTAAAAATAGTAATGTTTCCAAACTTTTGGTCTGTACTGTATATAGCACATGTATTTATCAGAGGATAAATAAAGTGTTAGATAAAGACAGAAGTATGTGGGGGTTGTGTAGTTTTTTTAGAGAATGTTCATTTTAGTATTTTGTATAGTGTTTAAGACTAATTATTGATGAGGGACTAGAATAATCATTAATAAAATGCTGAGGAAACTGGAATTCCAAATTGGAGCCATAATTCCTCGCAATTTCCATTCCAGCTTTTCATGTTTAACTAAAGGGAAGTCGCGGTAATCCAAACACAATAACTTTCAACAATAACCTGCAAATTGTCATTGAGGTAAATTAGCAGACATCTGGGAATAACGGCCACCTGCAGATCAAATGAAGCACATATCTGAAGCCCTCACAAGGCAGAAATGAGTCCCTGATGTCCAGCGGAGCGTGTTTATGTGTCCCTCTCCCTCACGCTCCTCAAGGACGGTTAACCTCTCGCCCCGATCAGACGTCTCCAGCATCTGGAAGGAATTTTCATTCATAACTCCAGCACAATGTTTTATGTTCCAGTGCAAACGCTGCTACTATTAAAGAAGCGAAACGTCACGGACTGAAACCATTTGAAAGCATCTCAACACACCCAACCTGAGCAAACACGGCACACAATGAAGAGCCAGAGCAAGTCGCTTCACGTCCAGCCGAGAGTTTTCATTCTCCTCTACGAGTTCATCTAAACTCGAAGATTGAACAGAAGTTCAGTCACACTGATGTTCAACTACAATGCATTGATTTTTACATTTAAATCAGCATAGAAGGCAGTGCAACAGATATGATCATGGCCATGGCTGCTTTTATTTGATCAAAAATACAGTAAAAATGTTGAAATATTATTATAATCTAAAACAGCTGTTTTTATGTGAATCTCTGTTAAAACTATAATTTATTTCTGTGATCAAAGCTGTACTGAATCATCATTACTCCAGTCTTCAGTGTCCCATGATCTTCAGAAATCATGAAAATATGCTGATTTTCTGCTCAACAAACATTTCTGATTATTATCAATGCTGAAAACAGTTCTATTTTATGGAAACCGTAATATATATATTTTTATTTCAGGATTCACAGATGAAAAGAAAGTTCAAAAGAACAGCATTTATTTGAAATAGAAATCTTTTGTTACAACAGCCAAAGCTGTATTTATTTAAGAAAATAGTGAAATATTACCATTTAAAATACGATTTTTTTTATTTTAATATATTTTAAAATTGATTTAAATTTATTTTGTAATGTAAAATAATTGTGACTTTTTTCTCAATGGAGAAACATGCTTTTTTTTAGATGTTTTTTGGTGTATTTATACCAACAAGGGCTAACTAGATCAAAACTAACTAGCCTAACTTTAACCAGCACTAAAGTGAGCCTGTAATAGAGTATTACATTTAAACAGATACACCTTCATCATTATATCACTATATAGAGCCGCTTTATAAAAGAAATTAATCTTTTCATAATTGATCATATTATCATATCAAATTGATATTTATTGAACTAAACTGAAACTAAAACTGAACAAAATTGATCTGAATAATGACACTATTGTCTTCTGCTTTACAGATCAAATTTAATTTGTTTCGTAATTCATTAACTGCAACAATAACACTTATTTTGCTGTTTATTAATGCGAAGCTGCTTTTGAATGGAAGCCTGTTTCTGCCACGGGATACAAAAAATTACAAACTGTGACTTTTTTTATCTTGCAATTCAGACCTTTTTCCACATTTTTTTTAAATTTAAAATCAGAATCACAAAGGGGTTAAATATCAAAATGGTAAAATACTAACTCAGAATGGTGAGAAACAAAGTCTGAATTCTTAACATTTGCTCGACCAACAGTGTGAGATTGGGAGCGGGGCTACCTGTTTGTTCAACCAATGGCAGATGGAGAGATTGTTTGAAACTTGCTTGGAAACAAACATCAATTTTGCAATATTTTCATGATTTCTGAAGATCATGTGACACTGAAGACTGGAGTATCACAGAAATAAATTACAGTTTAACAGATATTCACACTGAAAACAGCTGTTTGAAACTGTAATAATATTTCACAATTTTTAATATTTTTTTCATGATTTTTAGATCAGGATACTCAGCAACAGAATAAAAATGTAGAGTGTGACTTCAGGAAGTGAATGGATGATGTGGGCGTCACATCAAAGAAGGACTGAGGATGTTGGACAAAAATAAGTCAATTTATTATATTTTGAATAGCAAAGAAAGGAGTATAAAAGAAGACTGTTTGAATGACGTTCACAGATGAATCGTTCACAAACAGACAGGAACATGAATCACAGACACACAATGACACTCGCCCTTATTTGTTCAGCGGGCGTCTGGCATCAGATTCCCGCCCTTATTTGGCATCTGTGGTCATGTGACCGTCGCGCAGGTGTGTTCATTGTTCGGTCACCTGTGCTGGATCTCAGCGCTCTTCGGCTGAAACAACAAAGCTCTGCGTGTGAAGGAAGTGGAGTCAAGCCCGGGCACAGAAACCCTCTCATCATCTCAATACACTTCATCCCATCCATAAAACTATATGAAACACTTCAGCAGTGAAGCAGGCCAGCAGCCAAACCGTGTTACCAGCAAAAACATCCAAAAGAGATTTTTATGGCCCCAGTTTTATTAAGAACACTTCCACTACCAATCAACTATTAAAAAAACAAAACAAGTCTCTTCTGCTCCCCAAAGCTGCATTTATTTGATCAAAAATACAATAAAAATTTGAAATATTATTACAATTTGAAACAGCTGATTTATATTAGAATATATTTTTAACAATTTAATTTAATTATAGCATATTAGTTATATTAAATATTACTTATTTTATCTATTTTTATTTATTTAATCTAATTTGTATTCATTTATGTACTTATGTATTTACTCATTTATTTACTTATTTTAACATATGTAATATAATATAATATATAATGTTTATTATTATTATTAATTTATTTGTTTATTTACTTATTTATTTACTTTAATATATTTGTATATATTTTAATCTATTTATGTATTTGTTTGGTTGGATATGTATTTATTTACTCATTTATTTACTTATTTTAATCTATTTATTTTACTCTTTTATTTATTTGTATTTAACTTTGTTATTTTAGTATAATCTAAAATCTATTTTTATTTAGTATAATCTAATTGTATTTATTTATTTACTTATTTGAATATATATTTTTATTTATTTTAATCTAATTATATTTATTTATTTGCTTTTTAAACTCAATTTTGTATTTATTAAAAATTCACTAGAAATTGTGAAATATTACAATTTAGAATAACCCTTTTCTATGTGAATATATTGTAAAATGTAATTTATTTCTGTAATCACAGCTGAATTAAATAAATTACATTTTAAAACATATTCAGATAGAAATCAGCTTTTTTAAATTGTAATAATATTTCACAATTGTTACTGTATTTCTTAGCAAATAAATACAGCCGTTGTGAGCAAACAAAATGAAAATGAAAATATAAAGATGATTTAAAATATTCATCAAATCTATAATAGTATCTCAGAATAACGCTGTTCTGTAGAGTCATGTAAATGTCATGAATATCTGAGCTGTCTTTGTTTCGGATTTGTTTCTGAAACTGATTTATTCTTGATAAGTATTTTTGGGATCCACTTTGTAAATATTTCCTCTTCATAAAACAGTGGGAGAAGGTTTTCTGTTTGGAGAAAGCCCTTCTATCAAAGTGTGTCTGAATGCAGCTCTGTGACGGAGCGGGAGCAAATATAAACTTCTATTTCTGCTCATGAAGCGTCACATAAAGCATTTCAATGCACAATATCTCCTCAGACGGTGGAAAATCCCCAGAATTTCCCAGCATTCCCTGTTCTGAGCTCCACATAAATATACCAGCCGTTTTTGAATTTATGATTCAAATCCTGTGATCTAAAGGCTACAATTGCTTAAAATTAATTTTGTAGACTCGTAGCTTCTAAAATTGTTCCTACATACAAAACACTCAAAACATTTAATGAAATGGAGAAACGAGTTTGGACGCATCATCACATGTTCCTACCTCAATCATGTTTAAAAGAAGTTTGCTTTCTTCAAACTTTTAAATGTTTAATGAATTGTATTCTATTAAGAAAGAGACAAGTTAAAAACATTAGTTTAAATATTAACCATATTTATTTTTTATTTAAATCTATTTTACTTAAATAAAAATAGTTATTACTTACTTATTACTTAAATTAATTTACTTATTTCATTCTGTTTTTATTAATTTTAATCAAATATTTATTTATTAACATGTATTTACTCATCTCTAAATGTATTTATTTAACTTTATTTTTTATTTATTTTAATCTATTCTTATTTTATTAGAATGTGTTTAATTATTAAATTATTAATTTATTAACTTAATTTCTTCTATTTTCGATTTTAATGTAATTTATTTACTTATTTTATTCTATTTTTATTTTATTTTATTTTCATTATTTACATATTTTATTCTATTTATTTTAATGTAATTTATTACTCATCTTTGAATGTATCTATTTATTTATTTAACTATTTTGAATTTATTTTAATCTATTTTTATTTTATTTGAGTGTTTAATTATTGATTTAATTATTAATTTATTAACTTAAGTTCTTTTATTTTTTATTTTAATGTAATTTATTTATTTATTTACTTATTTTACTCTATTTTTATTTTAATAATTTTTTATTTATTTAAAATTATTTACATATTTTATTCTATTTATTTTAATGTAATTTATTACTCATTTTTGAATGTATCTATTTATTTATTTATTTAACTCTATTTTGATTTATTTTAATCTATTTTTATTTTATTTGAATGCGTTTATTTAATTATTTATTTACTTAATCATTTATTTACATCATTTTCGATTTTAATTGTATTTATTTATTTATTTAACTGTCATTTATTTTAAACTATTTGTATTCATTTATTATTCATCCATTATTTACTTATTTTAATCTATTTCTATTTATCTTAAGGTCATTTGTATTTATTTATTTATTTATTTACTAATTTGTTTATTTTGATCTATTCATTCAGAAATGTGTTTAAACAAATCAGATGGTATTTTCTCCTGTGATCAGAGCATGCAGTGTCTGTAGTGAACAGTAGGTGGCGCTGTGTCACATCATTTACAGCTGAAGCTGCGTCCCTTCATAGACACAACAGTCACATAATGCACAGATAAAAACCTCATTCTGAGATGACATATATTACAATTCCAGCATGTGATATTAAATTATCATTTATAATACTCACGTTTTTGTGTAGAACTACACATATGGTCTAAGCTTTAGAATAATTAAAGTTTTTTAAATGCTTTTAGAAAGAAGTCTCTTCTGCTCACCATGGATGCACTTATTTGATCAAAAATGCTGTAAAAATGGTTAAATATTTGATCATTTAAAACAGCTGTTTTCTATGTTAATATCTGTTAAAATGTAATTTATTCCTGTGATCAAAGCTGTATTTTCAGCATCATTACTCCAGTCTTCAGTGTCACATGATCTTCAGAAATCATTCTAATATTCTGATTTGCTGCTTAAGAAACATTTATGATTATTATCAGTGTTGAAAACAGTTGTGCTGTTTATGATTTTTGTGGAAACCGTGCTACATTTTATTTTTTTTTTTTGGATTATGAGTAGTGTGTTGAATGTTAAAAGGATTTGTTTTTATTTTGAATATTTTTTTTTACGTCTTTACAGTCAATTATGATCAGTTTAATGCATTTTTTTTTTTTTTTAATTCGTTTTCTTTTGCTTATTTAAATCTATTTATTTATTTGCTTATTTATAAAATATTGTATGTTGTACTTAATATTGTTTAATAATTTAATACTTTACTAATAATTATTTATTAATATTATTTACTTTTTATTATAACTATTTTTTATTTTAAAATACCAATTTATATAAACAAAATTTTTTTATTCGTTTTTATTTTAATTTGATTTAAATGTATTTGTTTACATTATTTCATTTTTATTTATTTTAATCTAACGTTTATTTTTTAATCATTTATTAACTTAATTTTTATTTCAAATCTTTATTTTATTTCAAATTATTCATTCATTCATTATTTACGTTTTAATCTGTTTCTATATATTTTAATCTAATTTTTTTCATGTATTTTACCTTTTTACCTTTTAACTATAACTTTACACGAAGGTCAGAAATATTTTCTAAAACACAGACTGGATCTGTGCTAAAGGAGGTCTGAAGCTGCTCTGAAGGCACTGAGGACAAAGTCCATGCAGCTCGTGACCTTTGAACCCTCACAACTGTTTAAAGCTTCCCGCCTCTTTTTACTGCCAGTTGTTTTTGATGGATAGTATTTTGTACTGTGGTGGAGTTGTTCTGTTCTGAGCAACAGGCAACATGTGAAACATCAACTCAGCCCCAGCAATAATTTTGATCAAATAATTAAATATATGTGAATGTAAACACTGCTGTTGTGATTTGACTATCACTCTATACAGACTAATACAATCATGTCTCAAATATTTACTACAACTGAACATCCACTTCAGTGATATGAGACTCTGGATGCTTTTAGCTGATTTCTATTGAACTGTCAGCAACTGAACTGCAGCTCAAACTATTTCAAATATAGTGAATTAAGCTACAAACTCCATCATAATGCACAGTGTTTCCATCTGACATGTATTTTGAGCTGCAGCTCGTCATATTAATGGAATGTTTCACTAGTTAGCAGTAAACAGGTTACCTCACCTGAATATGTTCGAAGTATGTAATCTTTGGAGTGGAAATATGGATATTTTATTTATCATACTTGTTTCGCTTAATTCAGTTAATGTCTTAAAACTAGTGAGCTAAGCCAGTATTAGTGCTAACAGTGTCATGTAAACATGACTGAAGACGTGAAGAGACGAACAGACAAACCGATTCAATGAGTGAGCCATTTACGCGTCAAACCGATTCAATGAGTGAGTCATTTACGCGTCAAACCGATTCAATGAGTGAGTCATTTACGCGTCAAACCGATTCAATGAGGGAGTCATTTACGCGTCAAACAGATTCAATGAGTGAGTCATTTACGCGTCAAACCGATTCAATGACTGAGTCATTTACGCGTCAAACAGATTCAATGAGTGAGTCATTTACGCGTCAAACCGATTCAATGACTGAGTCATTTACGCGTCAAACCGATTCAATGAGTGAGTCATTTACGCGTCAAAACCGATTCAATGAGGGAAGTCATTTACACGTAAAACCGATTCAATGAGTGAGCCATTTAAGCGTCAAACCGATTCAATGAGTGAGTCATTTACGCGTCAAACCGATTCAATGAGTGAGTCATTTACGCGTCAAACCGATTCATGAGGGGAGTCATTTACACGTAAAAACCGATTCAATGAGTTGAGCCAATTTACGCCTCAAACCGATTCAATGAGGGAGTCATTTACGCGTCAAACAGATTCAATGAGTGAGTCATTTACGCGTCAAACCGATTCAATGACTGAGTCATTTACGCGTCAAACCGATTCAATGACTGAGTCATTTACGCCTCAAACCGATTCAATGAGTGAGTCTTTTACGCGTCAAACAGATTCAATGAGTGAGTCATTTACGCGTCAAACCGATTCAATGACTGAGTCATTTACGCCTCAAACCGATTCAATGAGTGAGTCATTTACGCGTCAAACCGATTCAATGAGTGAGTCATTTACGCTGGAACCGCTCCAATTGATTCAAACTCATGACTTCGATCATTCGGTTCAAGCGATTCACTAGCAAAACCAGATCAAAAGAGCCATTCATTTTCGAATCACTTGATTTAGATTGGAACTTCACATATTGTGAATCATTTGATTCACATCGGGACTTCAGAATGGGTCCTACAATCTGTACCCGACCCGAATCGACACGAACCGAAAGTGCATAAATTGTTTTATAAAGCGGATAGTTCGGTCCTTGATTCTGATTGACATGCACCTCTTTGTTTACTTCTGTGTTTTGCTCGGCAACCACTCTGTCACAACCACAACCGTTTCTGAGGAACTACATTGTTTGGCGGAAGAATAATGTTTTTATTAATATCATTACATTTTATTTGCTTTGTTTAATTTGTTTTGCTCGTATATGGAATAACCGGTCCGTGTCGTGCCTAACAACGACCCTTTGCTGTTATAAATTCACTGTAAATAATTACAAATTAATAATAAATAAATAAAAATGATAAGAATTTAACTAAATAAATATAGCTTCAAAACATACAAGCAAATGTAAAGTAACAAAGGGGCAAGAAAAGACAATTACAAGTGATAAACAAAAAGTACTTTCAGTTTGTGAGAGTTTTCTTTGGTGTCCGAAAGTTTACAGACAAACATAGCTATGGGTTTTTTTTTTTTAATTCTTGTTCAGTATCCATAAATTTTTTTTTTAAAAAAAACTATCGGTTGATTAATAATATCGGCCAGCTGTGGTCCAACTTAGCTATCAGTATCAGTAAAATCCAATATCGGTTCACCTCTATTTATTTATTTATTTATTCACTTATTTATTTATTTACTCAATTTTCTTTAAACTATTTTTACTTAATTATTCACTCAGTTATTTACTTATTCTAATATAGGCCTATGTTTATTTATTGAAACTTTTTTCAATAATATTAATCTGTTTATTTGTTTATTTACTTATTGATTTACTTATTTAATCTATATTTATTAAAATATTTTTTTTAATTTAAATTTAATTGTATTATTTATTTATGAGATTTTTTATTTTTTTACATTTTTCTCTAAACATTTCCACAGAGCCTTTCAGCATTTAAGTTTTCGTTCAGTGTCCAATTTAAAAACTATCTGTTAATTAATCGTATCGGCCAGTTGTGGTCCAACCTAGCTATCAGTTTCGGTAAAATCCAATATCGGCTGACCTCTATCTATTTATTTGTTTAGTTATTCACATATTTCTTTACTTATTTATTTATTTACTTACTTATTTTAATTTTTTTTTCTTTATTTATTCACTCATTAATTTACATATTCTAATCTAGACCTATGTTTATTTATTTAATCTATTTTAATTATATTAATCTATTTATTTGTTTATTTATTTATTGATTTACTTATTTAATCTATATTTATTTTAATAATTTTTTGTATTATTTAAATTTTATTTTATTTTTCTTTATTTTTTTTTTTTTACATTTTTCTTTAAACATTTCCACAGACCCCTCCAGCACGCGCTGAAAACCTCTGCCATACTGATGTAAGATCATCATACAGTGTGTGTGTGTATGTGTCTGTAGTGGGGGAGGGGAAGTATCACAGTATCACAGACGACACAGACACAAGTCTGTCAGATTTTCTGTCTTCAGGACACTTTTCTCGTCCAGCTCTCGCAGATGAACACACACACCAGACAGACAGACAGACAGACGGATGTGTCTGACTGACGGCAGACGCCCTTCCCTCCTCGCCGGAGGTCACATGACCCTGTGGGGAGGCAGACTGAACCTGTTCTTTGTTAGGAGGTCAGTGCGCTCCTGCCGTACGCCTGCTAAAGGACGCGCACCGCTAAACAATCAACAGTTCAGCCTCGCGTTTACATCATCATCAGATGGAAGCTTAATTCTGCCTGCACTGAATAAAACTAAAAAATAAGGTTACTTTTTATCTCAAAGTTCCGAGTTTATAGAGATGTATACTCAGAATTCTGAAAAAAGACTAAATTGCGAGATTCAAACTCTGAATTCCAAAGTTGTGACGTGTAAAAAAATGTGGGACCCATTTCTTGTCCTAATTGAGAGTGTATCATAAAATGAGAGATGCTATGTTGACTCTGGCCTGTAAGCTCTGGGTTCTCTTTAACACAGTTGTTACGTTTTGTATTTAAAAAAAAAACAAAAAACTTTTTTTTATTTTTTGTAGTTGTTTTAAATTTTATAATTGCTTTTGTTTATTGTTATTAATAATGTTTTGTATTTTAAGATTTTTTTAATGTTTTTTTTTAAAGAAAGTCTCTTCTGCTCAGCAACGATGCTGTTTTCCATGTGAACATCTGTTAAACTGTAATTTATTTCTGTGATCAAATTTGAATTTTCAGCATCATTACTCCAGTATTAAATTTATGTTTTATGCATATTTTAATCTATTCATTTATTAACTTTAAGGTTTCTGTAAGTAGCTGCGTGGATACGCGAGTCTTTACGGCTCTCAGAGGAATGTGTCACACTAATGTAGGCCTGTAATGATGTTAACTCCTTATTTACTTTCCAAATGTGAATGACTGTGCAGAGCCAAAGGAGGATTAAGCAGACGCTGGGTGACCTTCCATGCACAAAAAACAGCAGTGGGGGAGGGAGACCAGTCTGCAGTAACATTGCGTCATAACAACCAGACAAGTGTTTTCTGCTGATGATAATTATATTCAGCGTTGGAAAATTAATGTCTAACATTATAAAAGCACATTATTATATCAATGCTAATTCAGGATCGATTCGGTTCAAAACCGTGATTTTCTTCATGTTTGTTCAAGAGGTCACTTTATTTTGCTCCTGGAAGGTTCTAGCAACAGTAGTTTATGAAGGTATTGTATTATAAAATAATAAACCCTAAAAAGAATCGTTACACCACGTCCAAACAAGATAACGCAACAAGCGATAAAGCACGTATATCTGGGCTTTATGGCGGTATTTGTTGGTCACATGGTTTATATATGTCTACGACGTCGCACTTATAAGCTCCGCCCACCATGAAATCACACGAGTCAAAAATCTAGCTAAATTATATAACCGTGCATTAAATATCAAATATGATCTGATAGGTTGTGCATGTGTCACATTGCACTGAGCCTGAATGTTGCGCAACGACGTTGCAATTGGTTGTCACGCAAAAAACTTGGCAATGTTCTGATTACAAAACATTTAATGCAACAAGTTCACTTTTAGGTTGAGATTTTAGTGTGTGATTAACTGGCTAGTGAATATTTAATTGACTTTGTTAAATGTGTAAATAAATAAATAAATATTTAATTAAATGGCATGAGAATGTTAGTTTAAGGTTACTAACAATAACCAAACGTGAAAAGACCCTATTAGGAATTGCTTTCCAAAACCCTGAGCATGCTTCTGTTACTGCACACATGTATGCTAGAAAGTGTTTAGAAGTCAGTGGCACAAAATGGCGATGACTGTGTTATTTCACAGTGGATGTGTTCCGATTTCGTGCTGTTGAATAAGCAGGTTTAAGGTCAGCTGCTCATTTTTCCATTGTGGGTCACAAAGTGCAAAACTCTCCCCTCCCCCCATTCTCCACGGCTGTGTTCCAATACCTAGGGAACGCCCTTCATAGACAGCATGGAGGAGTCTTAAATCAAAAGACAAAAACAGTCAGGAAACACTTCATTTTGATTTAGTTCAAAATTGCTAAATCACTTTATAATTATAAAACTGTTATATTTCTGATTTATTTGAATTGTTTTTTACATGATTATTTTAAATACAGAACAAAATTGCTAAAACACTTTATAGTTATAAAACTGTATATTTTATGATTTCTTTTAATTGTTTTACATGATTGAAAGTGAACCGCTTTACTTTGAGAAGTAATAAATATATATAATTTTTAATTCAATTTTATATAAAAATGTCTTACAAAAGTATTACTATTAACATTTAAAATACATTTTGTTTAGAATTTTTTTTTAATTTTGTACAAAAAAGCCATACTTAAAAAATACAGTATACTTTTACATTTTAATTTAATTGTGCATAAAAATGCTTAAGTGTATAAAATAAAAATGTTTAATTTTTTAACATGTAATTAAAAATATGCAATAATTAAATTTTACAAAGGTCTTACTATTTACACATTTAAAATAAATGTAATTTTGCATTTTAATTCGGTTTTGTATATATATATATATAAAAGTCTTACTACATAAAATGTTAAATATAATTTAACATTTTAACTTAATTGTGTATAAAATGCTTTACTGTATAAAACTAAAATGTATAATTTTTCCATTTTTAATTCAATTTTCACATAAATGCCTTACTATTTAATGTGTGTACAATTCAAATATTACATACTGCAGAATTGGTAAGAGTAGTGTGCTAGTGTAGTAGCCTAGGTAGGGCGCTCACTAGGTATGGGAACACGCCCGCGTCTCTCTGCTATAGTAAGTGCGTGCGCGCTGCTGGTGTCTTCCGACGCTGCATTTCTGTGAGAAACACACAGGAAACTTGACTAAAAACACACAGGATCCACACTTAAACGTCCCCTTTGGCAGATGAAACCTCGATTGTTGTTTCTCGTCGATCTTTTAACGGACTCCCGCCGATAACGAGCCGAGCGCTGAGGGGAAATCCGACCGAAGATGGGCGCAAAGTCGCGGTTCGCACACTGAAGTTGGAGGATATTTTCCCGGTGGAAGTGAAAGAGAAGCGGCCACTTGATTCTTGACGGTAAGAAGACGCGATAATTCGCTCGTTTTAACTTTTCCCGAGTGGATTATTCCCCTGAAGTGTTTGGAAATCTTTGTGTGGAGAAACTCGTGTTTGAATGAACTTTTTAACGCCGCTAAAGTCTTATTTCCGCGGTGTCTTGTGTTTATTGAGACCCTTAGAGAGTGTTGTGCACTTATGTACCCTCGATAGAGCGCTTTTCTTCTTGTTTTTGTGATAAAACACGCTTAAAGAAGCCGTTAGCTTCAGCGGCGCGTGCTGAGGAGGGTGGGGGAGGGGCCGATCCGGCCTCACTAGTGTACACTAGATAGTCCACTTCTCATACAACTGGTTTCACTTTACTAAGAAACACACATTCACTAAAACAGACTTTTAGACATCTTTTGAGTCGTGTTCTCAAATGCAGAAAGGAAACTAAAAAAATAAAAATAAAAAGTTGATTATTTAAACTGTAGTATAGTCATAATCTCTACATACTGTGAACTGATTTAACAGGTTTAGTTTGTTTCGCATACTAACATACTTTTACAAATTGAATGAAGTGAGTAATAAATAATTATATGTTAATTTATATATTTATGTGTTAAATTCTTGTCCCAGATGTTTGTCTTTCTCTCTTCAGATGAACACAAGTGAAGATTTTCAGTCCCTATAAAGCAAGTAAATTGTCGTCCCAGATGTTTGTCTTTCTCTCTTCAGATGAACACAAGTTGTAATTTCGTTTTCTACACAAACTCGTTTCGCTGAAGAAGACACTGAGTTCGTTAACAGCGTTGTAGGAGGTTACTGGTCATATTCACTTTGTGTAGTTTTTGAAGTGTCATTTTTGGCACGTCCCATACACTTGGGCATTATACAAAGAGAGTATTTTTTATATATTAAATGTATATGTGTGTGGTGTGTGTGTGTATATATATATATATACATATATTATATTATATATATATATATATATACTTTTACTTTTTTTTTAATACTTAAATACAATTTTAAATGTTTGTATACAAAGAGAGATGTTTTTTATATATGAAAGAGATACTTAAGTACAATTTAAAGTTGTACATTTTTACTTTTACTCAAGTATTTTTTGGCCAGATACTTATAATTTATTAAGTTTTAGGACTTGTTTGAGTAACTTTTTTATTTTTTTATCCACTTCAAATGTTGACTGCTGTGTGTGTATATAACAATAATTAAGGACAGTACAATAGCCTACTGTCATGGAAATTAAAATGTTTTTAGTGGGTGGAAACTGTGCTCGTAACTTAATTTGAAAAAAATGTCATGAAACTAATGACAGAATGAAAAAAAAAATGGGTTCATTTATAGAAAACCTGGAAATATTTACCTGACCATTTAGAGTCTCTCTTTCTGTAAAATTGCGTAGTTTTTGTTTTTAAGCAAAGTATTGTTTCCCTTTGGTTCTCATTTCTTATTTTATTTATGTATTTATTTATTTTTGAGGGGTGAAATATGTGCTTGAATTGCTCGGAACTTAAAGTGGTAGTTTACTCAGAATATTGCATTTTGTCATCATTTACTCATTTTATTCGATTCCAAACCTACTTTTTTTTTATTTACTATTTTTTTTGGATTAAATTTTTATTTTATTTTTTCTTGTTTTTGAGTTTTGAGGATATTTTGATTGTAATAATTCTTCTTTTGTGGTGTTGATGATATGTGTATAGTGGCTGATAACATACTTCTCTGTGTTCAGCCATCTTTTTTTTTCAACTGAGCTCATTGCAATGCATTATGGGATTGTACTGTCCACAAAAAACACATGCAGTTTCTGTTCTATGTAGAGTCGTATGATTTCTGCTATGCATAAAAGATGGACGCAATCGTGGAATCTGGAGATAAAAATGGAATTTGCAGTATTAACGCAACATTTTGTTTCCCAAAAAATAAAAGATATTTTTACGTTTTTTATTAATTACGTATTAGACGACTAAATCAATTGTTAATGATTTATGCCTTCATTTAATTACCTCTGTTTTTAAAATAAATTAATAAGTGTTTTTTTGTAAGTCATAAAATCTAGAAAAATTTAAACGGACAACATGTAGAATTTCTGAAAAAAATAAAACGTTTCATAGGGCCGTTTATTGTAAAATTTAAAGTTTTTAATTAAGTTTTATGAATGGAATTGATTAGACGTGCTTTTTGATTATTCATATTAAACTAAACCATTTAAACAAAATCCAGAAAAAAATCTAATGTAATTTGCGTGAAAAAACTAAAACGGAATTTTGAGAAAATTAAAGCAAGTTTCATATGACCCTAAACATTTAGTTTGTTAAAATGTAATAAATTGTTTCTAAATTGTATGATTTCAATTAATTAGACAAGCTTTTTTACTACTATAATTTAATTTAACCCTTTAAAATGGAAATATTATAAAAATAAAAAATAAAAAACCTGAAACTGGAAAAATCAAAGCAGAAAAACAGAATTTGGGAAAATAAATAAAAAAATATAAAAGATAAAATATGCAGAGAGAGTGAGACTCACAATATTGTTTGAAGTATATAGTTAACGCAATATATAGACCAAATATTCTTCTCAGCAGGGATCATTAATGCAAGAATGGAGTTAGATGGGCTCCATTCGTTCTGATTCTAATGTCTAATCTCCATTCATCCTCATACGGAGAGCACATCCACTCCCACACGACAGCTTGTCTCGCTCTTATAAATAGCTTTAGATCTGCACAGAGTTGTAAATCATTACAAGTCGACTGAGTTAATGGGTAATAGGATTGAAGAGAGAGAGTTTTCTCAGGATTCGAGCAAAGCCCTCGGCGTTCACTGAATCCAAATCCGTCTGAAAGAGAGAGATGCCAGGATGACCTAGTTCTGAGACTGAGCCTCGGTTCTGATGAAAGAGAGAGATGCCAGGATGACCTAGTTTGTGCTGTGGCTCGTCTGTTTTTAACCCCTCTGTAGGGTGTGTGTGATATATTGATGTGATCACATACTCTCAACATTTGAAGTGGATCAAAAGTGGTCCTGAAACCTAAACGCTTTCTAGACTCTGAACTTTTTTTGACCCACTTCAGATGTTGACTACTGTAAACAGCTGCACTGATGAAATATTGATTCTATTTTTTTAAAGAAATAAACACTTTAATTCAGCAAGAGCGCATTAAATTGCTCATAAGTGCCAGTGGAGACATTTATAATCTTATGAAAGATTTCTATATTTAAATAAATGCTGTTCTTTTGAACTTTCTGTTCATCGGTGGATCCTGAAAAAAAAAAGTTGGTTAATGTTTTATAAATTGATTATATTTTTTAAATTCTTTAGAAGCAAATCAGCATATTTTCATAATTTCTGAAGATCATGTGACACTGAAGACTGGAGTAATGATGCTGAAAATACAGCTGTGCATCACAGAAATAAATTACAGTTTAACAGATATTCACACAGAAAACAGATATTTTAAATGATAAAATATTTAACCATTTTTTACAGCATATTGTTAATCAATAAATGCATCCTTGCTGAGCAGAAGAGACTTATTTTGCTCGTACTGTGTGTGTTTGGAGGTGAAAGGGCTGTAATATGTGACTCTGGGGTGTTTTGCGTCTTCAAGGCAGCGTTGTGGTTTCAGACGTCGTTAAGGTTTATATCATCGTTAATCTCACTGCAGATGAATGCAGATCGTCTTACTCAGAGCGGCTGCTGTTGTTGAGTTAGTCACTGGTTTGATTTAAATTCAATATTTACATTAAACGCTTTTAAGTGAAGAGAAGATCTGACTCTGGGCGCGGTTGAGTAATTGTGTGTAATTTACAAAAGTTACAATATTTAGGTCTGTCACGATTACTAATACAATGATCTGACTGCAGTTATTCGATCGCAATTATTTAAGAGAACCACAATAACTGTGCATTTTACATTTCAATCACAGTGTGGTCACCCAAAATAAGGGAAATTTAAGCACCTAGAGAAATGAGCACTAAAAAAGTATGCCTAAAAAAAACAATAAAATGATAATTACTAATTATAATTTATATTCAAAAAATATTATAATAACGTATTTAATAGGTTATTATAAATATTTTACATTTTCACAGCGTAACAGTAAGTCATGTGGGCTTATTGTATTATTATTTTTCCATCATATTATATGCAATTCCAAGTTTTAAAAAAGGTTTATTAATTGCAATGATTTGTGTGGCATTCAATCATCAACACTAAATTCATGATTGTGACAGCTCTGACAATAATAGATTGCACGTTCATCTATTAATAAAACTTTGCACTTTTACTTAAAACTTTTTTTTTTTTTTTTTTTTATTTTTGGCTTTTGCCAACCATATATGACAACAGTTATGAACTATATTATTTATATATTACATTTATGCACTAAAGAATTCTGTATTTATCATATTTTTTGCCACCGTTTTATTAAAGCAACACATTTTGAGGCTGCTGCAGTTAAAAGGGTTTTAATTGAAGTCACATTGATTTATTTAGTGCTTTATACAATCCACATTAGATTCAGAGCAGCTTTAAACAAGAAAACAGTGATTCAGTGATGCAAACAAAAATCTGGAAAGACGATAACAAACAGTCATTATTCAGTGTGCTCAAACCCCTCAGTGCTACATGCAGTATTTCTGCTTCATTAGACTTTGGTTCGTCCAGTTTTAAATGCAGTATCATCAGCAGAAGTGAATCATCACACATAGGATGCATTTTCTCAGTTTTTGCGGTGTTCATTAGTCCTCATGCGAACCGCAGGAATGACTGCGACCCGCGTGTTTTTACGCCGTCAGGAGAACGGCTGCGTGCTTGTTTTGCTGCTTGTTTGCAGGTCCTGAGGAGACCCGCCAGGAGAAAATGAGGCTGGCAGCCTTGCGTGCATCTCTCGTCTCGCTCGTCCTGTTTTACTCATTAATCACTCCTGCGGTTACTCTTGGCTTCACGCTTGTGACAAATTCGATCCTTCCCTTTAGATATTAACCTAGGTTTGGTATTCATTCACACAGGATTGTTGTTAAGTCCTTTTTTTTTTTTAAGGACCGGCTGACGTTAACGGTTTTTCACTACTTCTGTGGTCTGTATTAATATTTTGTTAATCTCTTGGGTGTTTTGTAGCAGGGTTATTATAGTTAACTGAAAATAAAAACCATTTAAAAAAAAAAAAAAAAACATTTTAGTTGCTTGAAATAAATAAATGTTATGTGAAATAAATATTAACTATGAAAAAAAAAACATTTAAACTTTATTTCAGGTAGTTGCTGACGGCAGCATTCTCATTTTTTAGTTTAACTTGATGTAGATAATAACGTAACTGAAAATAAAAATTCTAAAAAAACCTATATAGACACAAATAAATAAAAATGAAAAGAAAAATGACGACACTCAACGAAATTGCATTCATAAAATAAAACATTAAAAATGGAAAAATCAAAAATAAATAGAAACTAATTAAGGTATAATATATTGTGGCCACAGGAAAAAAAAAATAAAAATAAAATAAATATATATCTATATATAGTATATATATATATATATATATATAGGATATATATATATATATATATATATATATTTATATTTATTCATATAGTTATTCACATGTTATTAAAATTAAGCAGCATTGTGAATTTAGATTATTTTATTGGTTTTTTTTTAATTATTATTTATTGAAGACAAAAAGGCTTTGTTCGGGATCCTTTTGATCATTTATTTTAACTTGATTTTCTTTGCATTTTCTACTTCTTACATACGTTTTTAGTTTCTTTTTTAATCACTGGTTTACAGCAAAGCATCAAATATTAAGTTATGCTTTGAATATTGTCGCGGGAAAACAGTGTGATTAAAGTTTGGTTCTTCCAGTGGGTGGGTTATAAATGCGCTCCCGCAGGTTTAGTTTTTCGTGTCTGATTATCTGGAGCTGTGCGTTGTTTAAACCGTTTTCCTGTGATCCAGTTATTTGATATGTGATTTAATTTTCCCTAAAAATATGGAGTTTTTATTTATTGTAGTGATTGTCGTTTTATTCATATGATGGTTTCCCATGATGGGAGGTTGGGTGTGTAGGACTGTCTCTCGAGTCGGTTTATTTGACAGGTTGTGTAATCGTCGTGAGACAGGTATCTGACGGAGTGCAATGAGCTGTAGTTCAGCAGGCTCCCGTAGAAGAAGTTAACAGTCACATCTTACATGCTGTTTTGTGTCAGTTAATTAACCCCAGTGGCATTGAAAACAGTGTCCTCCAGCTAAAGAAGAGTAACTCACACCTCACTCCTGCTGGGAGCTTTAGGAACTACACTGTTCTCCTGAAAGATAAATAACTCAAACTTCTTCAAAACCGTCCCTGCATTACATTAAATTAAATTGTATGGGTACAATATGTCTGAGCTCATTACAGTGAATCAAAAATGCAATGCTATATATACTTTAAAATTAATTTGATATACTCAAAATATAATATAATTAAATATAAATGTATAAATAAATAATGCTAATATTTATAAATAATATATAAAAGTTATCTATATACTAAAACTAAGAGTAAATATATATAGTCAATTATGATGCTGAAATTTATATTTGTGTTGTTTTAGTGTTGTTAGATGAATCTTATTGAGTTGGCGTTTTGGCAAGTATTTGCTCATTGGTTGTAATACTTTATTTTCAGTGCCGTGACAATAAGAACTAGAAAATTGACGACAGCTGATGTTGTCTTGACTTTATATTGCCTTAAACGAACCGCACGCACATGATATTAACCACGTGACAAGCATGCTGTTTGTTTAGTGATGCGGCTGCGGCAGTGTTTTCAGTAGCACTCTTTATTACTATCAATATTTCACATTTCGTTCGTTTATTTTAACTTTGTTTTGATATTATGGGGGATTAAGGCTTTTTTATGAATTTTGTTTTGTCAATTTTTTATTTCGGTTTTATATTTTAGAAGAAGGTGGGTTTTTACGGGGGGGGGGCTAGTTATTTTAGAACTTCAAGTTTACATTTAATGCATGAAAGGGATCTATGTACTTTCAAAAACAAGAATAATAGCATAACTCTAAATCGGGGGCTTATAAAATATTTAAGAAACTTAAGAAAATAGAATTAAATAATGGACTGAAATTAACTATCATTTTAAAGTCAAGGGAAACTTTTATAATGTTATGAGGAGAGAAAAAATGCGGAGACATTGGCATTTGTGGAGTATTATTTAGGTTTTAAATGACCAAAATCGCGAAAAGTGGGTTTTTTTTTTTTTTCTTTTTTTTTACAGGGGGGGGGCCAGTTTAAAGGGTCTTTTTTTTATTATATTAGGTGGATTGTTCCATTTAGTAATTATTTTAGCCACTAGTTATTTTTAATTTAATTTTGGATACAAATTTTTTTATTACAAATTATAAAAATTTCGTAGGTTTTATTTTTACACATGAAGCCGAGTTGAACTCAGGTTTTAGGTCTGTTTTAAGGAGTGGAGTAGGCCTACTTCAAGACTAAACAAAAGAAACAGACGAAATGTTCCTTGGCAGCTGGCTGAAGATAAAATGTTTTTTACTATATAGCTTATTTATATGATATATATAATAATATATATATCTATATCTAGATATATATATCTTTTAATTATTAATTTACTATTTAGGTTACTTTTTTGTTTTTTTTTTTTTTTTTTTTAAGTAAGAAAATGTTAATTTTAATGCTGTTGTCATTCTCCTCTTTAATGCCATGGTACTAGACCTACAGTCTCATAATGAGACTCCAGAACGTTTCATAAGTCGGATATTAAAGTATGAGTGTTGTGTTTCCCGCAGGGGCTATATCGTGAGCTCGGCAGCGTCGCTCATCCTCCGAGCGTGGAGCTAAGATGAGCATAACCCGTGATGAAGTCAACTTTCTGGTCTACAGATATCTGCAGGATTCAGGTAAACCCCACAGAAGCACCCCAGATACTCCTGGAACCGGACGACTCCGAGCAGGTTTAGTCACACATGTACTCGCATGGGCTCAGATCAGCACTTTGCGGGTTGATACGGAAAAGCCGGTGTGTTTGCCGCTGTGCGCAGTTTCTCTCCTCTGCGTCACTTTGGCATTTAAGATCACATCAGCCGGTCCGAACATCACCGGACCTTGTGCCTCCTCTGCCCTCATCTTCCATCCTGCAGAAGGGGCCTTCAACGTGAGCCGAGATCAGCAAAGCACCACGAGTGACTTCTCTCTTCCTTGGTGAACACTTTGATCTATCTGCTTTTTCTTGCTTAAATAACTTTCACCTGCTGTGAGTAATAAATTAGTGCTGTCAAACAGTTTAATATTGTTTAAAAAACCATAGTTTTTGAACAGTAAGATTTTAATGTTTTAATAGTGCTGTGTATATTTATTATGTATATAAATGCACACACATACATGTATATTTAAGAAAAAAAATAGTTTGTGTATTTTCAAAATATATACTGTGTGTGTGTATTTATATATGCATAATAAATACACACAGTACAAATGCATATTATGTAAACAAAAACTTTTATTTTGGGTGTGATTAATCGCATTGACAGCACTAAATTAAATATATTCACAAATAAACTAAGGATTTTATTGCTGGCTCAGTCAAGCCACTTTTTCAGATATTTACTTTCTCTGACGCAGTTTCACTGATCATGAAGAAAAAATCAATTTTGCTGTTATGGCAATATTATAAAGTGTACATAAGTGTGTTTATAGAACAAGTGTTTGTTGTTTTTAATAGTACCATAAGCGATGCTATAATAGTTGTATTAATATTTGGATTGTTTTTTTTTTTGTTCATTTGTTTGTTTTATTAATTTTTTTTTAAAATACTTATGTATTAATTATAAAAAATGTTGTTAGTATATTTTTTGTATTAATTTTATTTTTGGTTTTCATTGTTTCAGTACATCAAGTTAAACTAAATGTAAATGAGAAATGTTTCATTGGCAGCTAGCTGAAATAATATAATAATAATAATATTTTTGTATTAATTATGTTATTTTAAACAAATTTTTATGTATATTTTAATTTAGTTATCCTTTATTTCAAGTCAAAAAAATTTCTTAATTTTTTTATGGTTTTAGATTTTACTATAATAACCATATGGTCTGAACTTTGATTTTCATTGATACTTAAAAAAAAAAAACTATATCTAAAGGCTTAAATGCTTTGAAGTGATCAATTAATTTTGAAACCACAAAACATAAACTATTAAAATAATTTAATACAGTTAATAAAAATGGTGATAAATAACATTTTAAAGTCGTGGAAATTTCTATAATGAAAATACATTTTTCTAGTTATGCTGAACTATATTTTGAGGTAAAATAGAGCATTTTACTAAAGTATTTTAAGTATAAATGCTGAGAAATGCATATTTGTATGTTATTTTATTTTTAAAAATGACCACAAACTGAAAGTAAATGTGGTAAATTCATTACTGAACCGTGTGAAGAAATCCAAAGCCCTCCCCCTTTTGAGGATGTTTCTGCCGGGTGTCACTGGCTTGTGTTTGAAAGGTAATGTTGTCTGTGAATGTTTCAGGATGGCACAGTGTTTGACGGCCGGCCGATAGAGTTCTCTGTCGCTTCGTGGATGCCGCGTGATGCCAGACGTGGTTCACACACCAGACAGCAGGCCTTCAGAGACAAACTCTCGCAGAGCAGCAGAAAGCCATCAGCTCCAGCAGCTTGAGCGTCCGCCTCAGTCCCACGCTCACCAATAACGCGAGAAACGGTAGCTCAGCACGAGAGGAGAAGCGGCACCCAGCTGGCGGCTCCGTGTAAGTCACTAATCTGACTCAAAAACATCTATCACAGGAGAGTCTGATTAATAACGCTTTAGGGAGAAATACCATACGAACTGTATGCAGCCCTAAGTAACTTTTATTAATGAGAGCCAGCTTATCAAAGGCATATACATTATCAGTCAAAGAGATTTTTAATAATTGTAATCAAGTTTATTAATCACACATCCAAAAATAAGTTTTTTGTTTACATAATATATGAGTGTGTACTGTCTATATTTATTGTATGTAAAATACAAACACATGCATGTATATATATTTATACTTTATATATGATATATAAATATACTTAATGTATATACATGTAAATATATTTTTTGAATATATACTATATGTGTTTATTTATATATATATATATATATATATATATATATATATATATATATATATATATATATATATATATATATATATATATATATATATATATATATAATAAATAAACACAGTAATACACATACACATAGTATGTAAGCAAAAGAAAACTTTATTTTAGGATGTGATTAGTCATTAGACAAAGCACTATTTTTTAAAGAAGTCTCTTCTGTTCTCCAACCTGCATTTATTTGATCCAAAAACAGTAAAATTTGTAAATATTTTTACTATTTGAAATAACTGTTTTCTTTTTGAGCTTATTTTTAAATTGTCAATTTATTCCAGTGTTTTTTAAAGCTGAATTTTTTAGCATCATTACTCCAGTCGCATGATCCTTCAGAAATCATTCTTATATTCCTAATTTGCTGGCGCCGAAGAAAAACATTTATTATTGTTGAAAACAGCTGAGTATAATTATTTTGAAATTTGTTTTGATGTTTTTTTTTTGAAGATTGGTTGTTTTTTAAGGTTTATTTTGAAGAATAGAAAATCTCTTTCACTGTTATTGGTGTAATAAGTAAAAAGCATTGAGAGAGATGTTGGTGGTTTCACACACGCGATGAGTGAACTGTGAGCCTGCTTCTCTCTCAGACAATCTATCAGGAGGTGATGGAGGTGGACATGAGGTCCAGATTCCGCCCGCGGTGTTGAGGGGGTCCACGGTAGGGAATGCTGCTCTCTGGCGCCTGGAACCCGTCACTGACCTCTTGGCCTCAGGGTGGAAGGAGTCCATCTGACCTCCTGACTCGAGAGAAGCGGAGCTGAAGGGGTTTCTGACGCTGTGATGAGTTTGTGGACTCTCTGAAACATAGCATCAAATGTTTTTCTAAAACTACATAATATAAAAATATTTGAGCACAAATATTTATTAATTATTGAAATTTTATTTTTATTAATGTTGTTGTTATTTTTCATTTATTCATTTATTTTTATTAGTTTATTTCATTTTATTTACTTGATTTGTGACGGAGCACAAAACCAGTCATAAGGGTCCAATATTTTGAAATTTGATTTTTAAAATCATCTGAAGCTGTAAATAAAAATCACTGCAAAAAATGCTTAAATTTCTTAGATTTTTTGTCTTGGGTTTCCAGCCAAAAAATCTAAAGATTCTTAAATCAAGAATGATTAAAATTGTTGTCTTGTTTTCAGAAAAAAAAAAAACATGTCAAAATTAAAGAGTTTTGTTTTATAAAAGCAAAATAATTTTAAGAAAAAAAGCATTTTTGCGGGTTTTTCTCGGGTTTTCCAATACATTTTTTTGTTTTAATTTTTTAAAATTTTATATATTTTTTTTAATTTGTACTATTTTATTTAAAGCAGCTTTTTAAAGTGCTTCATTTTTTAAATGTTTTTATAATTCATAATAAAAAAAGTATCAAAAAAAATTAATTCCAAAAACTTTGGTGATTTTTACTGTATATTTGTTTTTGTTTTTGGATAGTGCTTTTTTTAAACTAGATCTAAAAATTTAATTTTTCAGAAACTTGATGAAAGGTTTAATTCTAATGTTTCAATCCGGGGTTTGTTTTTTTTTTACACTGGTGTCTTGACTAAATAGAGTTGCATTATTTGTGTTGCCCCTTGGCGCTCGGGGGGGGGGGACTGGGCCGGGGCATAGGGAAACCCTGATTGAGAACAGCGCGGTTCGACTCAGGGTCCTGCGGCACGCACCCGGAAGGGAGGTAAAGGGAGTTCCCACCCAAAAGGGCGTGCCCGCTGGACGGGAAACGTGAGTCCAGGGGCCCCAAAGGGCGCAAAAAATGTTTTAAAAAGTGGGCCCTTAAAAATTTAACTTGAATATTCGTCAAATTTAAAAAAAAAAACCCCCCGGCCCCAAAAAAAAAATTTTATTTTTTTTTTAAAAAAGCCACAAAAAAAACCCTTTTTTAATTTTTTTTAAAAAAAGTCCCCCTTTTTATGGGTTTTAAATTTTTTTTTTAAAATAAAAATCTTTTTGGGTTTTTGGTCTTTTGTTTAAAAAATTAATTAATGATTTTTTTTTTCTAATTGTTTAAAAATAATTAATTAAATATATATTTAATTTTTTTTTAAAATATTTTAAAAAAATTAATATAAAAATAAATTTTATATTTATAAATAAATATAAATTTAAAAAATTAAATTTATATATATAAATATTAAATATAAATAGACATCTAAATACATGTAAATATTTTCAAAAATTACTGTTTTGTGTGTTTTTTAAAAATCATAAAAAATTACACAGAACAAAATATTTACAAAAAAAAACTTTATTTTGGGATGTGATTAAGGGTTTTTTACGGCATTATTTTAAAAAGAAGTTTTTTTTTTATTGTTTGAATAAAGGTGCTTAGTAATTTTTTTTGCTCATGCCCTTTTGGGGGCCTCAGGAGAGAAGAAAGAGCTTTTCTTCCCCCTGATGAAATTATCCCTTTTAATTTTTAAATATATTTTGAATTTTGATAAATTTAATACAAAATACAAATTTAGATTTTAAAACTTTTTGGCACCCCAAAAAAAACGGGCAAACGAGTTTTTAAATAAGCTATAAAGTAAAAATCAAATTTTTTTTTTTTTTTTTTTTTTTTTTTAAAAAATTTTGTTGTTTATTGATAGAAATAAAATAGAACTGGCATAAGTTTCTTATTTTTTGGTTCCTCAACAACTCTCCTTCTATTTAAAAATAAATTTCTCCAATCTTGAAAAAAACCAAATGTAGGGGAATTTTAAAAATGAGTTTCCCGACTTTGGAAAAAAAAAAAAAGTCTTTAACCTGGAAATTTCACTAATGAAATATCTTTCTAGTTTTTTAAAAACGTTGAAATATTTTTAATAAAAATTTATGGGAAATTTCCATTTCTGAGAAAATTAAAAAAAATATTTTCATCCCCGAAATCATTCTGTTCTCTAAAAATTTTTATAGCACTATTAAAGGTTTCAAAAAAAAAGTTTTTTGCCTATGGAAATAATGGGTTTTTTTTTCCATTTCCCCTTTAAAATGTAATTTATTTATATCTCTCATCTTTTAAAAAATGAAAAATCGTATTTTTTTAAATGATTTTTTAAAAAAAAGTTTTTTGTTTTTTGGATTAAAAAGCCATTTACTTTTATTTGGCACTGGGGAAATAAATTTTTTGGGCCTTGATATAATTTTAAAAAAATAAATGTTTGGCTTTTTTTCCTACAGTTCAGAGTTCCTCAAATGTTTTTGTTTTTGTCTTCAGGTGGCGGGCACTCTATTGAACGGATTTATGATGGATTTCAGAATATGGACAAAAGATGGTAAGTCAGTGATTTCTTTAAAACGGGCTAAAGATCAGAGTGAGTTATTAAACCGTTGTTTTTAATTTCCGGAATTTAACAGCACACTTTGGCGCAAAAAGGACCCCTTTTCATCAAGTGGAACAAGAAAGGGAACACATCCCGGTGGAGTCGATGGTCCTCCCCAAACTGAAAATTTAAACCCCCCTTTAGAATCTGCAAAAGTTTTTTATTTTTCCAAAAAGAGATCATAAAAATGCATTTGTTTTTTTTTAGTACTGACCCGAATAAGATATTTACATAAAGATTTTTTCATAAAAGGAAAAAGCATCCATTTTAAAGTTTTTCTGAAATTTAACTGTTTTTTGTTTAGGGTGATGAGCCCTTGTTTTTTCTGAACGTTAAACTTTCTTTCTTTAGAAAAAATCCTTTAGCTCCCCAATTATTTGGTTTCCAGCATTTTTGGTATTTTAACCCTTTCCATCAATGATTTTTTTGGGATCTTTTTCCCTGAGGACAAACTGGGGACTCAAACACCCTTTAAAAAGTTCAAACACTCACTGATGCTAGAAGATAAAACCCGCATTAAAAGCGGGGGGGCGAAAAAGGGGTTGTGACATTTTTATTTTGCCAAATATCATATCTTTTTTATTTTGTACTGCCCCTTCAGGGGCCAGGATAGTTAAAGTTTCCCCCAAGACAAAAAATCATTTACCCTGTCTTCAAATTCCCAAAAATTTTCATGGTTTTTTCTTTGGAGCGTCAGTGGCTTTCTTTCCCCAAAACAATAAAAACTGCATTGCATTAGCTAATTTGATCAGTTATGCAGTACGGGAATGAATCCCTGCAATGCATTTTGGGGAAATACTGGCGTTTTTTTTTTAATCATCCCTTTTTTTCTTTGGTTTTTTCATCCTGTGCAGGCGACAATCATTGGGCGTCAGAAGGTGAACCAAGCCCCCAGTTCCATTTCATTAGGGAGTTTACCCCTTGCTGTTCTTTTTAAAATCTGTTTTATCAAAAAATATTTATGAAAATACACCAAGTAGATTTTCTTTTTTAGTTTTTAAAGTATTTGGGGGATATGAAATCCCTTTTTCTTATTTTTTTTTTTTTTTTTTCATTGTAATTTTTTTTTGTATTTTTTTAATGGTTAAAATTTAATTTTAGCTATTAAAAAACGAATTTTTGAAATGGTGAAACTATCAATATAATTAATTTAGCTTATAAAAATTTTTTTTTTTCCCAAAATTTTGTTTTAATTATTTTTAAAAAAAAATAATTAATCTTTTATTCATGCATTTTTAAATTAAAAAAAATACTTTTTTATTAAATATAATAAATTTGACTAAAATAAATGTATAAATTACTTGAATGCATATAATTAAAAAAACAAAGTAATATATCTAACTGTACAGTACTGAGTATAAAAAAATATAATTTAATTTTGGGAAATCGTTCTAAATAATAATTTAGGCACATTAATAATATAGTATTTATATTACAGTATATAATTATAATAATCAAAAACAATATCTTATCAATTGAATTCATAAAACTGTAACAATTAACAAGTGTATTAACATTTTTAAAATAACAGAAACTTCCTATGAAGATATTTATTCATTTGTTTGTTTATTATTTATTTATTTTTATTTTTTCAGAACTTCTATGTTGTCCGTTTTAACTTTTCTGGGATTTAGGATTTAATTAAAAATTAACAATGGTAATTAAATGAAGGCAAGCAACAGTAACAGTTTAATTACTCTTTAACAGTTCCTTTAACTCCGTAGCAAACAAAGTGCCACACATCTGTGGTTTGGGGTTAAGAATTAAAGCTCTGAGAAGAAAATTGTGATATTCCAATAAATAAACAACTGATCATTATTACTCTTGAGGGAAATTACATTGTACTGTACAAGCAGTATTTAATTCTGTTATAATATCGAAGTTAAGTACATTGGCTGTTTTTAATAGTGTCGTGATAGTATGAAGATGTTTGAGCTCAGTTTATACAGGTAGCTAGTTGAATCGGTGAAAGGTTGATGTTTATCATTAACTCGCCCCATCTCGGCTGGGGCGTGATTGTAGAACAAGCGGCACGCCTTACTCCTGCAGCACTGACATGTGCATCCACTGTGTGCCATACCGGTGGCGTCCGCTCCAAGACCTTTCAAGGGCTGGTGACAGCACTAACTCATGGGGTTCAGGCTACTGTTTCTCCAGCAGCACATAGTATGTTTGCTTGCAGAATGAAGTGAGCAGTAAATGGAGGATCCGTCTGGGATGCTGCTGGCTTCCTGCTCAGGCGACATGATAGCTTGAAAGGTGAAGACTCACGTCCCCAATATTCTTTAAATATTTATTTTTACCTGTGTTTTTTAATTGTAATGGTTCCTCTGATTGGTGAAATATGGTTTCATAGCAGATACATAGTAGAAATGTACATTAATATGATCAAACTGTGTTTCTCTGCGGCAGATCTGTTACGAAGCGGGATACATGCGTTCACAATCTTGAAGCGCACAATAATAAAGATTTACACCATCAGAGTGGAGACTACCACGGCACGAGAAGCAGCAATCAGCAAGCTAACATGCTGCTACCAGCCAGGTAACGTCCCGTCCACCTACCTAAACACAGAACTGTAACTGCTCAAGCTATCTAATAAATCAAAAAAATAAAAAAAATTCATTAAAAAAAAAATATATATAAATGAATAAATGACATTGGCTTAGGTATACATTTATAAATATTTACAAATCATTACATAGGCCCAGTAATAAAAAAAATAGAAAAAAATAACAAATAGATGTAAAAAAAAAAAAAAAAAAAAAGTTAGATTTAGAAATAAATTTAAAGCAAGATTAAAATGAAGTAAATACATGAATAAAACGTGGGAAAAAAAGCATTTAAAAGATAAGAAGCTAAAGCCATATTTTGATTATTATAATTAACTAAAAATAAAATTATTAAATCAATGAATAAAACCCAGTAAATTAATAAACTTTAGAGTTAAAATTAAATTAAAAATTCTTGGACTAAAGTAAATTGATTCCAACAATATATACAATGTATAATGCAAATGAGATTATATACACATAATATAATACATTTAGATTAAAATGCATTTAAAATCCATTTAAATAAATAAAAAATATGTGATTATTATCATGTTAAAATAAATAAATAATACATTGATGACTATAAGTAACGTAGTTGAGTAGTAAAAAAAAATATCATAGATTAAGAGTGCCAGTATTTTTTCCCGAAACTAGCCATCCTAGGTATGTTTATATTACTTTTCAGCAGAAAAAAAAAAGCGATTTGAATGCCTTTTTATATTTTAGGATGGCAAGTCCCTCACATGAGAATATGATCATATTTAGGGGTCCCAAACGTAAAAACCGCTAGTTTAAAAACAAACAAACAGAAGGTTAAAAAAGTCTGGAGTGTTTTATAGTTTATTTCTCTTTTTCATGGTGATGTGAAGCACCGTTCTGATGACATGATGCGCTGCTCTGTGTGTTCCTCCAGTGCTCTTCATGACTCAGCGGTCGCGATTATGGGATGTGGATCGGGCGTTTGCATCCACACGCTCACCAAACAACCAGGGCCCGTCTAACAGTCTTGGCCCTTCAATTCAGACTGGACCAGAATGTTCCTGGCCAGCGCCTCCTTCGACATATGCGTTCACATCGGGGACCGCTGGTCAGGCAGCATGGCCTATACAGACAGCTGTGATGAAGATGATGATATGATGAAGTGATGATAGTGTATATGTGTGTTTCTTTCAGGAAGCGTTGCGTTGGTGAACAGCTACAGAGGAACGGGAGGAATCTTTGAGGTTTGCTGCGTGATGATATTAAAGAGATAAAGTGGGGAGGCGAGTGCCTCTGACGATGGGTGCGTTCACTTTGCTTTAGCTCAGATGTCTAGTTTTCCAAAACTATATCACAGTGGAGAAGCTCATTCATATTCTTCTAAAACTAGATTCAAGGTTTTTACGATTGTGTGAAACACAAATTCGATCCGCGATGCTTATTTCTGTCTTTAAAACAGCTTTTAGTTTCAGGGTGTATAAAATTTTCAATAAATTAAGAATTAAGATATATATTGCATAGCAGAAATTAGATTAGATTTGTTCTTGTGGTTTTGCCGAAAATCAATTATATATTATTTAGTAGTTTAGTATTATTTATAGACTCTTATAGTTGTTTATTATTATTCTTTTGACAAATTAGTTTTATTTTTGTATTTCAGTGTTTATTTTAATTTGTTTACATTTTTTTAGTCATTTATGGTGCTATGGTCATTTTTTTATTAGTATTAAGGTTATGTTGTTTAAACTTTTTTTTTTGTCACATTTGTTTTTTTAGTTTTCATTTCAGATTTATTATCGATTCAAATTTTTAGTGCGGCAACTTAAGATTTAGTTTTTTTATTTTTACTTTTAGTTTTTATTTTTTTTATTTATTTCCATTTCTAATAATTTGTTCTTACATTTACTTTTTCATGATTTCAATTTAAATTTTTCATCTAATAATTAAGATATTTTGGGTTATTTAGATTTAATAAATTTTTTTCACGTTTAGTTTGAATTCAGTTTTAGTTTTCATTTATTTCCAGGTAGTAATTTTAGTGCTTTCAGTTAGGTACGAAGGCAATCGTTTTTTAATTTCCAGCTTGAGTTCAGGAGACAAATATCTTCTTTAAACAGTTTTAGAGTGATGATAATAGCCCTATTTAAGCTCCGTCTGTTGTTTTCCAGGTCTGTGTTCTTGAGTTCACGGAAATAAGCTCTCGGTGAACCCGGATGCAGGATCCTAGATTGCAGCTAAAGGCTTCCAGCGCGTCTCAGCGGCTGCTGGTTGGCGGCTGAGCGATGTTTCTTCTGTTTCTTCTGGACCCGCAGCTTTCACAAACGCTTCACGGGGAACAGAATCCAAATGTTGAAAAACGAAATTAGAAGGAATTGTCCGCTAAAGATGGTGATTGAGCAGAAGCGCTTGTCGACCTTCGGTCGTGGAAATGTGGGCAAAGAGCCCGCTGGAGACGCTTCATTTGAAAGGTTTATTACTTGGGTGTTTTTTGGGGCGCCATGGACATTGGATTGGACCATTTGACCCTTCAATAGAGTGCAGTCTGACCTATAAAAAACATATTTTTAATGGAGGACAAACTTCAAAATCAAGACCGAGTTTTCCTTGCAGGAGAACCATAAATAGTTCTGACTGTTTTCCAGCTTTAAAGAGAAATGAAGATGTCAGCTGCCGAGTGCTTGGGAAATATCTTGTGATTCTCAGATATTAAATATACAGGTGTAAAACCTCCCCACTGGATGTACATTTAATGAATGTAAAGATGTATCGTGAGATAAGTAACCGCGCCAGATTTTATAAACTGTTTATATGTTTATAAACTAATCTTTTCCCAAAGTCTTTCATACTCCCATGTTGTTTTTTCTGAGTTTGTGCTCATCATGTCTGCTGGATCGGCAGGAAGCTCACACATTTTCAAGAAATACGATGCGGGAGGATTTGAGCCTCTCAATATCATTATCGTACATCGAAAACGAGCGTTTTTGGGCCCCGTTTGAATTCCTCAGCTGAACACTTGAATATATGGAGCCAACCGAATGTGACAAGGACAAAAATTATATATTTACTCCGAGGCCATGGATTAAAGATTTGTTCCCTCATTTTAGTTGAATAGTTTCCATGATTTATTGGTGGTTCCCTTAATTAGAAAGTAAAAATTGGTTTTTTATTAAGTGCGTTTCCATGACTTGGCCATTTGTTCCCATAAATCCTGGCCATTTTGTACTAATGCGGTGCCTTCAAGGTTTGAATTCCACTTAAGTTTGAGGGAACAAATTCGTATGACCTAGAGACTTCACTAAAGGGTAAGCGAATTCCTTATTCGTAAGCTTCGCTTTACAGCGAGGAAACAAATTTAGCAAAGTCGCCGCCATTATTTACTAAAAAGATGGAACAAATTTTTAAAATTTTGTGGCCTCAAAATTATTAAAATAGAGGAAATCAATTTCATTAATTTGGGGTAGTAGATTCGAATAGCCGCAAATTCTTGGCCACGCTTTTACTAAAACAAGAGAACGAACTCCTAATTCATAGCTATGATTTGAAATTACAAAATAATGAAAGGAATTTTTACAAATGAAAGAATTCCGTTCCTGTTGTTTAGTAATGCATCCCTAAATTTAAAAATAAAATAGGATTGAAGGCAATTAGAAACGCCCGTGTGCCAGAGTTTTACTATTTAAATAAGGGAACGGCAGTTCTTAATTCACTTGGCGAGCAATTGTTATTAAAAGCGCGGGGATAACTTAGTATGACGTGAACTAACGATTAACTAAAACAATGGAAGAATTCTAAAATGACATCCACAATTTCCCAATTAAAGGCTGAGGGGAGCGAATTAGTACACAATGGTTTGTGGCTACAATTTTCTAAATAGGGGTACCAATTATTACAATGTGGCCACGATTTACCAAAAAACTGAAGGAATTCTTAATTCATGGCCACAATTCATTTAAAAAGGATGGACAAATTCTATATTCGTGGCTGCGGTTTTAATTAAAATAAGGAAACTAATTTGTACAACGTGGCTACAATTACCTAAAACTACATAGGAATTATAAATCCATGATTTAATTTAAACGAGGGAGAAATTTGTAGCGAAGGTAGAATTTGTTTTTCCCTTGCTTTAGTAAATCATCGCCAACCCAAACAAAGTTGTTAAAAATGATGGCACGATTAGTATGATGTAGCTACTGATTAACTAAAACGAGGAATGAGGGAACAAATTCTAAACTAATGGCCACGATTTAATTAAAATGTTAGTATGTTTTATTGTGTTTTGTTTTACTTGATTTAGTTAATGAATTTATTGATTTGTTGATTTGTTGTGTTTAAAACAGTGGAACGAATTTCTAAATTTTGTTGCTGCCGATTAAACCGCTGGAACAAATTAGTATGTTGGGATGATTTGCATAATGCCGTGAGGAATTCTAAATATTCGTAGCTAAGTTTAAACTTGAGAAGGAAGTTTTACATTTTACAATGGTCACAACTTAATTGAAATGATGAGAAATGCCTTATCCGTGCGGTGCTTGCCGTACGGACAGCGATCAGTCATCATTCTTTCTTTCTACGAAGTTTTTATTGTTATTTTTGTCCTTCCCAATGATGTGAAAAAACGGGCCAATCAAATATTTGGACCAATGAGGAGACCAGCTGGGCTTGAGCTTAAGAACCCCACAGTGCAGAATATAAACCAGCAAACTGCAGAAATAGAAACCAAGCAACCATCAAAATCTCTCGGCAGATTAAATGGTGCTTTGTTGTTTATCGGATGAACCTAGTTCATTATCCACGCTCTCGATCTGAATTAAGATGCATTTTGGCCCAGTTGGACACGTGGTGAATGTAACATTTTTTTTCTACACTTATGATCGTATGTCCATCTACGGAGCTCTTTAATCTTCCAATGTCGTCGCTATTTAACCACACAAAGAACCAAACGGTGACAATGACGAAAAGACGGTAGCAGCGTTCATTATTGTACAGTACATGACTTCGTGTTTGCGTTTGACAAGGGACTTTTTTTTATGTATATATATATTAGGGCTGTCAGGAAATGATTAATCATGATTAATCACATCAAAATAAAAGTTTTGTTTACATAATATATATGTGTATCATTTTGGGGTATATTTATTATGTATATATAAATACACACACATTATATATTTAGAAAATATTTACATGTATATACATTTATATATTTATATTCTTATATTTTATATATATATAAATATATTTAATATATAACATAACATATTCTTCTTAAATATATACATGCATGTGTGTGTATTTATATACATAATAAATATACACAGAACGACACACATATATATATGTAAACAAACTTTTTATTTAGATAATGATATCGTGATTAAGCTTTGCAGCCCTAATATATAGCAATCAAACTCAATTCTGAATGCGGTTTAATGTTTTTTTTTTTTTTTTTTTTTTTTTTTTTTTGATCATTTCTGCATGCCGTGAGTTTTCCTGAAGCCCGTTATCTGTCTATGTCAGACTGAGAAATTGCGTCGTGATCTTGAAGTAGCCTCGAGAGATGCATGTTCTGGCGTGTGTCTGACCTGCTGCCAAGTATAAAGCCTTAAATCTGTTTTCATTGGACACAACTGAATCTCAATGTCTCGCATTCAAAGGCTCCAATACATCACTCTATATTTTGATATTATAATCAGTTGTTTGATTCATTCATCTTGCATGTGCAACTCCCTGACAGAAATGTTTTGTAAATAAATTGTCAAAAAACAAGTTTTTGTGAATAATTAGCATGTTTTAATATTTATTTGATAGAGTCACTTATGTTCACCAAGGCTGCATTTATTTAGTCAAAATACAGTAAAACCTTGTGAAATAATATTACAGTTTGAAAATATCAGTTTTGTTGTGATAATGTTTAACACATCATTTATTTTGAAATCGATGGAAATCTTTTTGTAGCAACTATAAAAATTTCTTTAATGTTACTTTTTATTAGTTTTTTATTCATTCTTGATCAATAAAAGAAATTATTTTAATATACATGTTTTTTTGTACAAGTTTCCAAGGATGCGGAAAATTCAGCTTTGCATCACACAAATAAATTACATGTGAAAATGTTAACATGGAAAACTCCTTATTAAATTTTAATAATAGTTCACAATGTAATACTAAGTTTTTTTTGATCAAATAAATCAAATGCAGTCCTTTGTAAGCAGAAAGAGATGATTTAAAAACACCCCCCTTAAAAACAAAAAAATCTAAACATTTTCACAAACTTGTTGTTTTTACCTTTAGTGTAGGTTATGTGTTTTTTTGCCAAAGTTGTGAAATATTAATTTTTGATCTCATAAATGATGACTTATTTGTGGGCCACATTCAGGAAGTCAACCACTACCATTAAACCACAAAAATGACACACACTTCAACTGTAATGAGAGCATAAAATTCTGTTTAATAAGTATCATTTAATTAGGTATAAGAAAATAGAGGTAAAGGCACGCAGCAACCACCTATGTCTACACATCGTCTATAATAGTGCATTTTTACAAGTGTGATCCTTTGGTAAATGACACAATGATATTTGCACTTTAGATTCAAATCAAGTTTGTATGGAATTATGTGTTGTTTCGAGAGAAACCTTCAACAGCCCCAACAGGCCTGGAGACAGAAGTGATTGATTGATTGTACAAATGCATGAAGACTTGTTTTGTCTTTGTGAATCCTAGTGGAGAGTAGAGAAGAGCGTGTTTGAGGCCGCTGGACGTTCGCCCGAGAATCTCCAGTGATGCTCCGTTTGGCTTTACCTCCTCAAACTCTCGCTGCCTCACTGGTATGTGATTTCCACTGTACTAGACTCTGAATCTATCAATGAGACAGGAGAAACTGTTTAATTCCTCCTGATGTTCATTTTTAATGCTTTTCATATTGTTGTGTGTATCTTAGAAATTGAAATTTAAACACCACCAAACGCGAAAAATAAGCTTTCATTGATGTATGGTGGGATTAGGAGGACAAAAATTTTGCTGAGATTCCAACTATGTTTAAATATCTGAAAAAAATCCTTGAGGGTTTGCCAAAAAAAAAAAAATCTTACAAGCTATTGAGAAAACATTGCCTTTAAAGTTGGGTCCCAAATTGGTCGGGTTTAGGCGAGCATGCATATTACTAATTCACAAAAATCGAAGTTTTTGGATATATATTTACGGGGGGTAGTGAAGAAAAATTTACAAAATATCTTCATGGGAACATGATCTGCTATCTAAAATATTTCCTTAATTTGATTTTTGGCAATTTTAATTATTATATTATAATAATTTTGGTTCACATTTCCCATACAAGGTATTGTTGGCTATTGCTATGGATTTTTATTGGAGTAATTTTATTATCTTATTTTCCAATTATTAACTTCCAACTTTACCAGGGCATCCGCAACGAAAATTAGATTATCAAAGACTTTTCAATAATTGTTGTCTTGGGGAATAGTAGGTTTTTTTGGTAGGGGAAATGGTTTTTTACATGATATTGAAAGTATTAAACACAAATTTTATAAAAAACAAGTGGGGGGACCAAAAAAAAAAAAAGATACACTGTTGTATGACAAGCTTTAACAATTCCATTAAAAAAAGTAAATTCATAATAATCAAAAATACAAGTGTTTGCTTTTCAAAATGTAAGATTCACTCATTTTTAATGAAAATTTGGATTGATTTTCAAAAATTGAAAAAGAGGAGAGTGAGAGAGTTTTTTGGGGCAACAAAACCAACGGAGTAATTATGTGAATGTATTTTCGGTCCTGTGGTAAGTTGTATTATTATTTTGGCTATCCTAAAAAACCTGTGTATGGTTTTATATGGTTGGTAGTGGGGGGTTTTATTAATTTTGTTATTTAAATTTTGTGTTTCTTTCTGTTTAGATTGACACACCCAAGGGGACAAGGGAAAAGAAAACGGATCCACAGATTTCCACGGGCTTGAGGGGAAAAAACCACGCATATGAAACAAAATTAGAACTCTATTCGGGATGATTAGAGGCACAGCTATTACGCGGCAGCATATATGTACAATTTATTATTTAAGAGTATTTGGCATTAGTGTTTTGAAAAAGTCTGGAAATTAAACTGTTAGAGATTAATATTTAAAAGGGTTATTTTATTGAGCAGATGTTCTCTTTTTTGTTTCACCAAGTTTTGCACTTTTAAATTTTTCATTAAAAATGACATAGGTCGTGATTTGTGATAATTTGTGAAATAATATAACAGTTTAAAACAACTGTTTTCCTACAGTAACCAAGAGAGCTCAACGTGCTGCAAATGAAAAAACACCTGCAAATTAAGGAACCGTCATCATTTTAATGTGGTCTGTGCTGCTTGCGCGTTTCTTTGTGTTGTGAGTGTTCGCAGCACATCATGTGATGTCAAACTGATGTTTTCTTAATTTGCTGGTGCTTTTTCTGTTTGCACGTGTTTTTGGAAATTAAGCTTTCTTGGCCACTGTAGTTTTCTATATGAATATATAGTAAAATTTAACTTTTTGCATTGATCAAGGCTGAATTTTAAGTATCATTACTGCAGTCTTCAGTGTCACATGATCTTCAGAAATCATTCTAATATGCTGAGACCATTCAAAAATTTGGGGTAAAAAAAAAAAAATCTCTTTTATTTCATCGAAGATTGCACTGAATTACACTAAATTGAAACAAAATACATTTATAATGGGTAACAAAGATTTATGTCTGAAAAAAAAAAAATGTTCTGTTGAACATTTTTTTATTAATCTGTGGATCTGGAAAAATAAGATGCATCATGGATTCAACAAAAATATTCTGTTTTCAACAAAAATAACTGTTTTCAACATTGATAATAATCAGAAATGTTTCTTTGAGCAGTAAATCAGCATATTAGAATGATTTCTGAAGATCATGTGACATGAAGACGGAGTAATGTAATACTGGAAAATACAGGCTGCACTCACAGTACAGCTGCACATCACAGAAAATGAAAAATAAATAAAATATAGATGAAGCGCTGAAGTGGAGGGGCAGGTGCGCATTAAGCATTGGATTAAGTGCAACAATAAGTAAATTAAGACATTCGAAAGCACTACAGAAGCAAGCAAGGCAGTAAGAATAGGATTAAGTGCAACAATAAGTAAATTAAGACATTCGATTCTGAAATTGTGTTTGATTTGTATTGATATTCTTGGGCATAACCATATGCCACGTGGAAAACTTCAAAAAATTGCTGACATGACCAATTGAGAGAAAATTTGATACTGTTCAACTCTGTATAATGCTTCGAATCTAAAGAGACCAGTTTAGCCAAACCGTTCAGAAGTTATAAGCAAAAGTAGCCATTTTCATATCTCCTGACAGCTAGGCGGTGTTGTGCAGAAACTGTGCAGTATACCCTGGGTCATGGTTTTTATAACACACACCAAGTTTGGTTTGAATATGCTAAAACATTGTGTAGATATAGCCTCAGACAATTCAGGACAATGAACTGGTCCAAGGGTCCAATGACTTTGAAAAAAAAAAGTATGTTTAAATATCATTATATATATAATTGAAATTTGCAAAAAATCTTGACCCATAGAAATTTACATTTAATTATGCAAACTTAAATTTCATGGCATAAGCCAAGGAATAAGGGGAAAAATAATTTCTAGACCTTATGGTTCAAAAGCTATTAGCATAAACATGAGCACAACTCTGAACTGTTGGTGGCGCTAGAGAGTTTAAGTTAGAGGCTCCAAATTTGGTGTGTTTAATATTGATGCTGTCCTTAATCAGTGTGCCAAATTTCATAAATGTTTACCATACGGTTCTGTGGTCTGACTCAATAGAGAAAGACGACAAAAATGAATGGACGCAATAAATATATAAACATTGAGAACAATTGTTTGAAATTACAATATTTCACAATGTTTTTGATCAAATAAATGCATCCTTGGGGATCAGAAGAGATTTTCAAAAACTTCGGTAGTTTATAGTCTGTTTATTTCTTACACGTACAAATACAGCTCAGGTCCCATTTGAACATGTATTTTATTTGATCATTAACAGATGCAGCATTCAGAAGCCCGTGTAGACGGGTGTGTGTCTGTGCTCCTGCTGCAGTCCGTTACCTTCAGACAGGACACTGATGGCGTCTGAGGGCTGCTGCTGTCCGTGTTGGTGTCCGTGCTTCTTCTTGATCTCCTGCACGTGGCTTTGGTAGAGCAGCGTTGATCCGGCGACGGGTGTGTATCCACCCGCCAGCGATGTGGAGGCCGAATCCCAGGGCAGCTCGCGACGTCTCTGCCGGCTGAAGTCCACGTTTAGCCCCGTCCAGCCGTGAAACGCCAGCGTGTTGAGAAACCCCTGCATGGGGTTCAGGATTCCCTGAGGACAGGCATGGGGTTCAGGATTCCCTGAGGACATGCAGTATTGGAGAGTTACTAGGCAAGGCAAGGCTATTGCAAATCTCTTACAGTTACTGAGAAAAAAAAAGTTACTTTCAAAAAAGTTTACAAATGATTACATCTGAATATTTTCACACACATAGATTTATTTATTTGTTTCCCAAATTGCATTGACTGTTCTAAAATATGAAATACCAAATGTTTCATGAGTTTAATAATAATATGTTTAATTTATATAGCGCCTTTCCCAGGCTCAAGGTGGCTTTACAAGGTACACCAATACAACAAATACTCATTACAACCTCAAAGAATCAAATTAAGTGAACTCCAATTCTGTAACAAAAGTAGGTAAAAGTAACAAAAGAAGAGTATTCTCTGTTTAGAACAAAGAATAGGACACATGCTTATTTAACGGTTTTATTTCTTATTTGGTTTTATGTATATGCTTTATTTTTGAAGATTAACTTTTTTTTTCAAGCTTTTGTTAGATGCCAGTTTTTCCTGTCGTAGCGATATGCAAATATTGGATTTAAAAAACAGTATCATAGCTATTAAACTACATCTCGTTTTGGATTTAAATATGTATAGCTCAGTCATGAAGCTCTGATGTGTTGTTAACGTAACTGATGATATTCTTAGAGTTAAACACTTGGCACATGCTGATTGGTTCATGTTCATACACAGCCAATGAGCTGCTCCTTTTACATTCGAAAATGGCTGGGTTAGCATTCACTTGAGCATTTGCAGCACGCTTTCAGACTTCCTATTTCTGAAACCCTCCACCTTCCCAGCTCCACCTGTACATAGATCTCTGGCTACGTATTGGGGTTATTTTATCCTATTTGCTATTTGTGGCACACAGCAGTGGTGTCTATACTAAATAACTTCAAGCCAGCACCGTATCACATGCCTACAGTGTGCATTTGCAGTAGCAAGTTCCTGCCTTTACTTGCTTCTTGCACCCGAGCGAGTAGCAATCACCCGAGGAATCTACAACTACAGCAATAACAAACAGCAGCAGGGCGTAGCTAGAAGATCGACCGGTCTATTCAGCCAAGACCAGATCTACATTAAACATTGTCAATCAACCATTACCTATCGATGCTAAAATCTTCTGAGAGGTGTCAGGATTTAACTGTATTTAACCTTAGAATGTGCTAAAATCAGTTTAAGTTCTTAGGTTTGTTGGGATGGGTGGCTTTACATAAAATTAACCCATTATTATAATCTTAATTCCAAGTGATGAAAGCCGATGATTCGAAAGGGAGCGCAGGGTAATCCAGTGTTAAATACTACTGTACAGTTTAATAGAAATCTAGAGAAGTAAAATCAAACATAAATCAGTTTACATTACTTCAATAAGTAATTTGAAATAGTTACAAGCTACTTATTACATTTTAGGATGTAATCTGTAAACTATTAAATTTCCAAAGTAATTCTTCCCAAACAATTGTGCCTCTGACCATATGGGTGTCGCGCACATTGATATTCTCTAAAGCGTCGCGCGAAAACAAAACTGATTTTTCACTGACTACTAACGGAAAAAAAAACCTTGTGGAAGAGACAACGATCGTGATAAACTAATATGAGTGATTGGCTTTTTTAGTGGATATTAAGGGGAGCGGATGGCTATTTCAGGCTTTACAAAATCCATTCCAAAGATGTAGGTTTTGTTTTTTGCATTGCTGCAAGGACATAACAGCAGATGACAGACATTTCATTGTTTGATCAAAATCATTGCTAGGGACAATTTAGTAGTCACTGGATGTTGAAAGGGACATATCATAGAATCTCTACTAAATTCTACACCGCAAAAAATGATTTTCTTACTTGGTATTTTTGTCTTGTTTTCTAGTATAAATATCTAAATATTCTTAAATCAAGATGCATTTATTTTACAAGTAAAATGACTTAAGATATTCCCCTGGGTTCACAGACAAGGTTTAAGTCTAGTCCCAGACTAAAATGTGATTCTGAGCTGTTTCACCTGAAAGAAACTTGCACTGTCTTAAATCAAGAAAAATATATCAGTGCCTTTGTTTTGTCTCAAGATTACACACCAGTAATGTGTTTGTTTTGTTTTGTTTTAAAGGCGATGTTTATAAAAATGATTTTTTAAATGTCCTAATTGAACCTATGTCCTAATCCTGGCTTAGTGCCTCTGTCTGTGAAACCAGGACATTATAAATTTTTTTTTCGTTTTGCTTAAAACATGCAAAAATATCTGGGCCTATGTTAAGCCTTTGAATGAAAGATATTTTTTCTAACCCCATTGGCAGATAGTAACGGGAAAATATTTTTTGCAGTGTACATCCTTGATCCATTCAGATTTTGCATTAAACTTTTGTTTTTGGGACACATACACGTTTCAGGAATGACTTTCACATATTTATGCAGGATTCACTCTCGAAATAGCATAATAAATAATAGTGGGGGGGGGCGGGGGGACAATCATAGCAAATGATGGGACAAAAATAATAGTGACACTAGATGTGCATTAAGACTAGAGCACTAGAGGGCTGCATTGGGATTGCATCGCAATCTTACAGGAGCGGGGTTATTGTGGGAGGTGGGATTATTTTGGGATTGTTGTGATTTTGCGATTAATGTGATTTGTCGCATTTATGAAATACTTGATGTTATGGGCGTTGTGATGAGCGCGGCGTTACGCACGTTCTTCAGATCGCCGGCTGAAACATCGTCCTGCATCTCCAGATAAAACAGCAGACTCTCGTTGATGATGTTGGGCAGCCAGCTGACGTGATGAAGAGCACAGAGAACAGTTTTGTATTCATTATTGATTGAACTGTTTGTTTAAGGGAACCTTCAGGTTATAAAACGTGATGTTTAAAGAGGAGGATATGAATCCCTTCTCTTGAAGAGTTTCTTACCAAACGACGAAGACCAGCATGATCTTAAAGAAGCGGATTTTGATCTCAGATCCGAGTCGTCTCTCGTTCTCGGTGTAGATTCCCTGTTGACCCTTCAGCAGCGACGTCACTGCATTAAAACACAGACAGACATGAGATTATAGCGTATGAACTCAATTAGTGTAGGATTTACCTTAAAATATTTTCTTTTAGAAAACGCTAGTAAAAATAGCTGAAAGATTTGTAGAAATGTAGCATTGCATCAGTGTCTCAGCAATGGATCCTCTGCAGTGAATTGGTGCCGTTAGAATGAGAGTCCAAACATCGGAGGAAGGTGTTATTTTGGATTATGGACTCTATGGTATTTTAGTTTAAAGTGTCTTAATGCTGGATTTGTGTTCAGCATGTGTCTTCTCCAGCTGTTAGCTGATGGACTGGAGTGCTGTGGATTACTTGTGGATTATTGTAATGTTTTTTAATCAGCTGTTTTGGACTCTCATTCTGACGGCACCCATTCACTGCAGAGCATCCATTGCTGAGACACTGATGCAATGCTGCATTTCTCCAAATCTGATCAAGAAACAAACTCATCTCGGATGATCTGAAGGTGAGCACATGTTCAGCTAGTGTTAATTTTTAACCTGAGCAATTGTTTTAAGCTAAACTGCTCTTTTCTCTTCTACTCACCAGCAGACACGGTCCGTGTGAACAGCACTGGATTGACGAGGAGCACCAGCAGCATGGGAGCGTATGTGGTGACGTAGTGAGGAATGGCGTGCTGAAGGCCGTTCTCACAGCTCACATGACAAACACATGCAGGTCAGGTTTGTTCATTGAAGGTTTGCATGTTATTAGTTCATTCATTCACTGGGAATCAAACCCGTGGCTTTGGAGTTGCTAATTTGCATATTTAACATGCAACATATACATTTACATTTACATTTTACATTTAGTCATTTAGCAGACGCTTTTATCCAAAGTGACTTACAAATGAGGACAATGGAAGCAATCAAAAACAACAAAAGAGCAATGATATATAAGTGCTATAACAAGTCTCAGGTTAGCCTAAATGCAGTATACGTAACAAGGGCTTTTAAATAAAATAATACATAAAAAGAAAACAAATAGAACAGAAAAAGAATAGAGCAAGCTAGTGTTAGAGGTCTTTTTTTATAATTGTATAATAAATGAAAAGAAAATAGATGGAATACAAAAAGATTAGAAAGGTAGATAGAATTTTTTTTAAAATAGAATTAGAATACCTTTATCATCTTTTACTCACTGAAAAATAATTGATGTAGGATTTGTTTAGAAACAGTTTTCACAGAAATTACTAGTAAATTTCACAAATAATTAGAAAGAAAGTAAAAAAAATTTTTTATTTTTTGATTTAAGGTTTTAGGTGTTTTTTTGTTGTGATTAATAATGTTTTTTTTTGTTTAGTATTCTTTTATAGTAACACATTGAATTACACACAATTTTGTGATTTTTTTTTTAAAGATTTATAACATTTTAAGGTTTTCTTTCCACTATAATGAATAAATAACTTTTATTTGTGAGCTTAAACACATGCTTACGTAACTGATGTGCCTCTATTTTGAAATTTAAAGTTTATTTACCTATTTAGACATTACTCTTTTAATTTTTGTTAGTATTTATTTATTTTTTATTTTGAGGTAGAAAGCCTGAAATAGTATTTTCTTGCAAAATCTACTCCAATAATCTGTTGTATTTATAATAATTTTTAAATATTTTGAAAAAAATGTTTAAGATTTTTAAAAATGTTTGGTTTTAGATTTTAAGAACATTATAAGATTTTCTTTTCACAGTAATGAATAATAATTTATTATTTATAAGACTTTTATTTGTGAGCCTAACGTGCCTGTTTTCTGAGGTATATAAAGTATATTTTATTTACCCATTTAGATGTTATTCTTTTAATTTTTCTTAGTATTTATTTATTTATTAATTTTGAAGTAGAAAGACTTAAATAAATAGTATTTTCTTGTAAATCTACTCCAATATTCCTTATTTAATTTACAATAATTTTTAAATTTTAATTATTATTTTTTTTTTTTTTTTTTTTTAATTTTTATAGTTTTTTAAAGTGTTCTTATGGTATGTTTTTATGAATTTATTATTGAATTAATAACGTCCACATCATTTTAGTAAAGTTTATTGCATCAAAACCAGTTTAACTTTTAAGTGCCTTGGAAAATGTTCTGTAACCATATTTCATATAATTTTTCACAGCACTTTTAAGAGCTTTTGTAATGAAACAGTGTCAGAAAAGAAAGAAACTGCATGGTGAGGTGGTTAATCAGTGTGTACCTGGAGATGGAGGGGTAGTAAAGCATGGCGACTCCCTCCACACACAGCAGCAGCGTCAGACCCCACGTGATCATGTGATACAGGACGATGGTGCTGAAACACACAACACACATCAGCATCTGCTGCAGCGCTCAGAGACACAGGTGCATGATGGCACGCACCTGATGCCCGCCGAGCGCTTCACCACCAGGAAGACGTCCACCGCGTAACAGAAGGTCCACCAGAAGGAGGCGCTGAAGAACAGCTGGATCCACATCTACTGAGACAAAACCAGATTCAGAGCAAACCTCACATGTGACCCTGAAGCACAAAAACAGTCATTGAGTAGCACAGGTATGTTTGTAGAAATAGACAACAATTGTGTATGGGTCACAATTATCCATTTTTAATTTATGTCAAAAAACATTAGGATATTAAGTAAAGATCATGTTCCATGAAGATATTTAGTAATTTTTCTACCGTAAATATTAGGGGTGTAACTCGTTTCAAGATTCAGTTCAATTATGATTATAATTTCAATTATTCGATTCAATTTGATATCAAGATGCATCAAATTTATTTTGTGTATTTTTACTAAATTATATAAGCAGGCTACTTTTAACTCTTTCCCTGCCAAACACAGAATGTTGTGTTCTTCTCTCTGTTAGACTCTAGGGGGCGCTATCACGCATCTCCTGCATGAGTCTAGAATCACTGATCAAAAACACAGACGAGGAAGACACTAATCACATATAAATGAAAGCTGCTTAATGCTAGCGAGTGAAATGTGGATCCAGAAAGAGTTAAAGGCTTGTGAAGCTTTAGGAGTGCTGATGAAAGTCATCTACTGCAGCTCTATTACTGAATATGATCCAGATGTAGTATTTGATTAAAAATTGATTATTTGCTCAAAATGTTGCTTTTTTTATGAAACCTACCTACATTCAAGTGTTGATAAAAAAACAAAGTTTGACACTAGAATAAAACAGATTTTTTTTTTGTTTGAAAGTAGAGGTTCTGATCTTTATTTTGATGTATTGATGTTTTTGATAGTTATTTTTTTATGTAAATATTTCGAGGGCCATGAAATTTTAGTGAAAATCAGCAAAAATGGTTGGGATGGTTTTTTAATTTTCGCTTTCGGAAACGGTGGGGGTTAAAGATTTTTAAATATTTATAATGAATCAAAACAATACTTAAGTTTTTATAAATTTAATTTTATCTTTCAAAATATTTGATGAAGTATTTAAGTAATTAAAGTTGTTATGAATTCACTGTAATCAATCAAAACAATTGATGAGAATTTAACCAAATTGACGTGGGTGAGAATGACGTCAGTAGACTATAACTGATCATGGACTATTGATAACTGCATCGATGCAATCATTAATTTCAACACCGCTGGTAAATATATCACAACCTCATTTTTGATTAGTAATATACATTGCTAAGAATTCATTTGGACAACTTTAAAGATGATTTTCTCAATATTTAGATTTTTTTTCACCCTCAGATTCCAGATTTTCAAATAGTTGTATCTCAGCCAAATATTGTCCGATCCTATGATGTATAAATCTCAATTTTAAAAAAGAAATAGACCCTTATGACTGGTTTTGTGCTCCAGGGTCACATATATGCATTATTCTGAAGATGCATATTCTTAAAGATTTGAATTTAAATTGGCAACCTGTGATTTTTGAAAATAAAAATCAATTTTTCTGATTTTTGCTAATTATGATAAATTGTAATGTATGTAATGATAATAATAATATTAATATATTTTTATGTTTTTATTTGTTTTGTTTTAAATGATTGTTTTGATAATTATAAAACTTTCATTTGTGAACTTAAATGCTTAATAACTTGTATTTAAAAGTAAAACTGTGTATATTTATATTTTCATTGTACATTATTATATTTATATCGTAAAATTCTATTAACAGTTGACAAAACACTACAATATTATATTAAAACATAATAATATTTACATAGAGAGAGTGAAGACTAAAGCATACTGCCTTTTATTTCCATATAAAATATATAAATACTAACAGACATTGATAGAATTAATGTAGCCTATAATAAATACTATTTTGTTCAATTATTTAATTTTGGAAAGATACATATTTTTAAAGATTTGAATTTACCTGCATATTTCAAATATTACTATTTGATAAAAAAAAAAGGAAAGAATTTAAATGGGTTACCTGAGAAGGCATGACTTTAGTAAATGGGCAAAGTGTGTTAGTTTTAAAATTTAAAAATAGTTTTTTTCTGATTTTTAAAAATTGTGAAAATGCATGATTTAAAAAACAAAATGCAAAAAAGGATAATAATTAATTTTTTATTTGTGAGCCTAAATGCAAAATGCTTTGGTGTTTAATGGATTTATTTATGGAACTTAAAATTAAATCTATTTACCTATT